>NC_028356.1:143392-157461 GCF_000741045.1 Vigna radiata var. radiata | reverse complement strand
GGGGTTGGGGAGGGGGCTGGGAAGATCCGGGGTAGGGAGGGGCAGAATATGGATCGTAGGCGTACGGGTAGGAGGGGTAGGAGGGGTAGGAGGAGGAAGGGTAAGGGTAAAAGGAGGAAGAAGACTCTCCGAGGTAGCCGGTTTCGGGACTGAGAGGCCTCTGCTCGTAGACAATTGAAGGGGCGGCCTTGTTCTTCATGTAATTGATGTGAAGGTGGTGATCCGGTGGGTGGGAATTGTCGTAGAAAGCAGGGAGACGAATGGGGGAGGCTTGGGGGGAATGGTGGAGAGAGAGATCATCGGAGTCGGAGTGGAAGTGGAGGTGGGAGCCGGCGGAATCGGAGTGGGAAGGAGAAGCGTGCTTGGAAAGCTGGTGGGTTTTGTGGGGAGGAGAGGGAGAGGGAGAAGGGGAGGAGGAAGGAGACGGCGGCGCAGGGCGCTGGGTGTCGTGGTGGACGAAGGAGTGAAGGGAGTGACCAATTGCCTTGAGGGAGTTTATGTAAGCGATGTGGGCCGCGGCGAGTGCGTAGCGCTGGTGGATTGCTTCGTCGAGAAAAACACAGCGTTCCCGGCAGAGCGCGACCGCCGGGAGATCGTCCAGCTTGGAGCTGGCACATCCCATGGTGGTTCCTTTTAGGGTTTGGTAATCGGAGATAAAGGAAGTATAATCGGAGCGGAACGTAGGTAGTAGAAGAAGATAGGAAGAGGAAGAAGAGCAGTAGTAGTAGTGAGTGCCCCACCAAAACAAAACAATGAGTTAATGAATGAAGGGAATCTTTTGCCAGCAAGGACTTTCTCGTCCTTTTCTATCATATTTCTTCTCTCTTTTCAGTTTCTCTCTATTCACCATGCTTTTTCTCTTCCCCTTCAAAACCAAAAACATCAAATACTTTGACTTTGACCACATCTCCTATTTCTGCTTTTTTCTAATTACCAAACAAATACCCCTTTTTTATGTTTATCACACCAACAGTTACCGATTAAATTACCATCTTCTCCTTCCTCTTACTTTCTTCCATTTTACACGATTTTACACAAATTCAAAATCCTAATTTTAAACTATTTCTTCAAAAAATAAACAAAACTAAAAAGTGAGTGTCTTTTCGAACTGATAATAAAAAAGGTAGAATATTTAAAATCATTTGTTTATTCCTTCATTATTATGTAAAATCCACAGACTCCTTTTATTTTGAAGCGGAAAAATCAAATCGGCTCAATCATTCTGTTTGTAATTACCATCCAATGAATCAATGCGTGTGGGTCATCTGGGTCGATATACTATACTAGTCTTTCACAAAAAGTCTGAGATCGGTTAAATATTATAATTTGTTGACCTGTTTGAATTTCTTTTTTTAATAATTTGCACTTTGACTGTGGATTAATATGTATAATTTATAATAAAAAAATTATTATACTTTTATTTTAAACTCGGTTAAAAAAGTTTAATAATAATTTGTAATAAAAAGTTATCCAATGAACCGTCCTAGAAAGATTTTAGGAGAAAAACAAAAAGTGGGAAAGGGTAAGGACAAAAATGACTACATAATAAACCCAAAAGTTCCTCCTCTACTCATTTTAATCACTCATAACTTACTTGAAAACAAGACACCTATTGCTATTGCAATTAACTTGTATTAAAGGCTATTTAAGATTTCTTTGTTGTGTGTGAAAAATGTAGATTGTAGTGATCATACATTACTTTTTAGTACGTTGTCAAATAACATTGTATCAATTACATAAATTGTTTTAGCAGTGAAATTTGAGTTATTTACCATGAACTTTTAATTTTCATCATAAAAAAATACCATAACTTCGTAAAGGAATGAAAAAGAGTAAATGATTATTTAACTTCATAAAATGATCAATAAAAGATAATCACCAAAAATATAAAATAAACAATTGATTGTAGAATCGTCGTAATAAATTAAAATGAAGTGATTAATCTAAAAACCATCGTTAATAAAGAAAAATAATGACAACTTAATAAGAATTGCGTCATTTTGTTCACGCTTCTTTACTTTTCAAAGATTTTTTATTTTCTTTCTCTTATCTACGCAAATTAACTTCATCATTACAACATTATGTCTATTTTTACCACAAAAATAGATTACTTTGGATAAAAAAATGTTTAGTTCATGTATATTTTTAATTTATTGATATAATTATTAAAGTCTGTCTTTTACAACTAATTTAAATATCTCACCTTCAAAATTTCATTCTTGTAACCTTCAAAATAATACAGATATTTCATGAAAATAACCATAGTTTTTTATTTATCTTGGAACATGGTATAACATTATGTTTTTTCATCAATGTTATAGTTTATTATAATTGTTTCAACTAATTTTTATGATACTTCATCAAGAAATTATGATGGAATGAAAAATCATATTTTATACACAAAAGTAACCGTAAACTTTTTTCATTTATTACACATTAAAGGATTATTATAACAGTTTAAAACTGTTCATTTTAATTACAACAATAACGTAGATGACTCCTATTTTATATTTTATTTTCTCCTTGTAATAAGAATATTTAATAAAAAAGAGATAGTTGTTAAGAATTTTAGACAAATTTGTGATAGAGAGAAAATATTGAAAATGAGAAATGAGAAAGGAGATATGAAAGTGGGAGCATTATATTGATTGCGGTTGGGTGGTAACTTAACGCGATTTGAAAGTTGGTGGTCCAAACGAGTCCTTGTTTCAAAATCACGTTTCTAAATTTTAATTTACATGCATGTTTTTGTTTAATTGACATGCAAAATATAACATAATATAAATGTATTTTTGATATGGTATCCTTAATAATCAATATTCTCAAATCCAATCATTTGTTTTATAATTATTGAGTTGTGGATTCAACGCCTTTTCCACCCAAATCCCTGTTTGGCTCATAATTGTCACGCTCGCCTTTTCTTTTATCAATTTTTCATTAATATTCCCCAACAAAAGTGACAGCATTAATAGTAACTTTCTGTTTATAAGTTTTATTTTAGTATCTATTATAAAATGAAAAAATATTGAAAATTTTATTTTATTATTCATGTTTTATTGTCAATGTGCATTAAAATTATTTTTTTATTATTTTACTTTTTTAATAACTTTTAATTATGTACTTATTTAATTAATGATTAAACAATAATTTATATTTAAAGTATTAATTTTTTTTATATTATTTTTTTATTTTAAATTTTATCTTTTTATGATATATAATTCTTTGGTCGTCTATAAATTAAATTTTTAAAAAATATTTTTTTTTTTATTTCTTGAAATAATATTCTTATTTTTTAAAATAATATATATATTTGTTTATGTGTGTGGCGTTTTTTTGTGATTGCATGTGATTCAAAAAAAGTTTAAAGACAAAACACCTATTTGTTAATGGCCATTAAAATATGTTTCAAATCATTGATTTAAGTTTTTTTTTCTTGTATAAATAGAATATTTTGTGAGAATTATCATATAAGAGAAATTAACCTACTTTCTATTAGTATTTTAATTTGAGTAAATTGATTTAGAAAGAAGTTGAAATATGTTGCTTACTTGAGTATAATTTGTTATATATTAAGAGACTATCAATTTATGTGAATTGGGATAGAAATGTTATTGATTTTGAACTAATAAATGTTATTATCAAACCAACTTCCTCTTTTTCCTTCCCACCAGAAGAGTTTTACTTGTAGAATTTAAGTTTCCTTTAAGTCTCTTCACCAAAAACTATGCTTTTCTTTTTCCAATGGCCACTTCCCTTTTCTTAATAAAACTATGTTAAAAATTTTAAATCTCTAATTCCTAGGCCACTTCATATCTTTCCAACTTACCCATGCAATTTTCTTACAATTATATTCCCAACTCCATGCAAATTCTCTCTTAGTTCTATTGATTTCAATCCTTACTTTTGATAGGATCTTGAAAGGGATAAATGTAATAATGGTAAGAATAAATTATTTATTTCTGATTTAGTTGCATGTTTGAATTTTAAAAATTAAATTGTTTAGTACTAATAAATTCATTTAATATTTGTTAACTTTTAGAAACTAATTTATTAGATAATAATTGCAGTATTTGTCAGCTAACTAAATCACAAAAGAAAGAAAAAAATAACAATATATTGTTGTGAAAAAATTTAAAGAAAAAATTAAATATGTATTTTATAATTAAAGGGTGGCAGAGAAGGAAGTAACATAAGATGAATAAAGTAGAGTAAAAACTCAAACCAGTCTTCATATCTTTAATTAAAATTTAGACAAAAATGAGTTTTTGAAAAATTAATCACTTTACCAGTTATGGGATATGTTATGAATTTTTTTAATAAATATTTATGAATAATATATGTAAAATGAGTTTTTTTATCCGATATTCTATGAAATGGGTACGATTATCATAATATTTAACTTTTGTGAAAATGTTCTATTAATGGATTATTATTATTAAATTTTATTTAAATATTTTTAAATAAAATCAATAGACAAAAATAAAATTTTAGTAAGAAAATATTAATAATTAAAAAATATTTCAGATTTTGGTTTTATATATTTATACACTTTTACTTAGATTTATGAAACTGAAATCATTTATAAAAATATTAGAAGAATTATTTAATAAATCTGATTTTATATACTATATTCAGATATATAAAACTGAAATTACTTTTATAACTATTAACTTTTTAAAATTTATACTCGTTTAAAAAAAAAGTACAAAAACCAAATTTATTCATATAGTGTAATTCTATTTGATTTTTTTTTTCACATCAAAGATAAAAACTATAAGAATATAAAAAATCCTCAGATAAGTTATTTAATGGCAATCTTATTATATGCAGAAGCGCACTAGTTTTTTGAGGACCATATTTTGTAAAAGAAAAAAAGAGAGTGAGAATATGCAATGCAGCCTTTTAGGGTTTAAAGTAATAAGAAATGAGAGATGAGAGATGAGAGATGAGAGAGAAGATCTTCTTTTCTTTTCTTTCGACTCACCTCATCATAATCATGCTGTTGTTGTAATAGGAATGTGCCAAAGTTGGATCAGATGCATCCTTCCACTTCCACCTTCCAAATTAATTGCAAATCATATGCACATTTTTCCTATGCTTCTCTTCTCAATCAATACCAGTGAATGAGTGGGTCACCATCGCACACGTTCCTTTCTGATTTGCCTTTTCACCTCTTCCTTCGCAAAACCTATTTATTTATTCCTGCATCTGACTACTGATTCTTGCGGCATCTGTCAGTTCATCCGATTCTCCCCGCACTTTTCTGCTATAAGAAATGCGTCAATTTTTTCAATTCATCTGTCACAGTGTTGAATTGAAATCTTGAAAGACTAGTTTAAATACATGCGAATGAAGTAGTATGTTAGTATGTTACAGTATAGCGTAGCAAAAAGCAGACACGGCATTACCTGGGGAAAGCGTCAGCCAAATTATTGGAGTTAAGAGCTGAATCAAATTCATTTCATTTCCTTTTTCAGTTTTTGGTTGGTTGGTGTAAGAGAGAAGAGAGCAGAAAACAGATACAATGATAGTAATTATATAGGTTTGCTGAGAATACTCGATTAGATTGTGATTGGGCATAAGCCCAAAATCAAAACCCAGACCCAAAAGAGAGTGAGTTGAATATAGTCTATAATTGGGGGACAGAGGGAAAAGAGTGCAGGTTAACTTTTGAGGAATCACGTGCACAGCACATGTGATGCTTCGTTTTGTTTTGTTTTTCTCTCTTAATCTCACCTGATTAAGAATTAATCAAATGCTGACTCATTTAATTAAAAAAAGCTGCTCTGCTTTCTCTTCTTTTTTTAAAAACCCACTGTTGAAACTTTTTCTTTGA
Organism: Vigna radiata var. radiata; assembly: GCF_000741045.1. Taxonomy (NCBI): domain Eukaryota; kingdom Viridiplantae; phylum Streptophyta; class Magnoliopsida; order Fabales; family Fabaceae; genus Vigna; species Vigna radiata. Next base: position 151,625 of record NC_028356.1, on the reverse strand, counting down.
ATTAAAAATCACATTTTGTTACCTAAGCTTTTTGTTTGTGCAACACTATTTTTGTATGTGTAAAAGGATGAACGTCTGATTAAGTGACGTATTTGTTTCATTGATTCGCGGTGATTTAGATGAGTTGGTTTATAGAAGATGTTTTTTATCCAACTACGCATAATATAAGAGATTTGTCATTATATGTTGTACATGCTCCATTCATACTATATATATCAATTATCATCGCAATTTATATAATTATTTTTATAAATAAAATTGTTTAGGAGTTATATGTGGAACTTGTGTTCGAGTGAATATTTCAAGATAACATGTTAAATATCGTTGTAAGAAAGATTAATTAACGTATAATACATAGCATATGATTTTAAAATGAAATTAATATATGTAAATGGGTGCAAGGGAATAATTTATAATTCAAGAATTTTAAAAGATACTCTATTTACGGATGATTGTTTGGTCATACTCATAAGTTGGCGGAATATGATTAGGGTGGATTTGAATGACCAAATGAATTATATCTATGTCTTACTTGAACTTCATCAAGTGCCACAACTAACACTACCATCACCTCCTCACGTGAATTCATATAGTCCTAGATTGACACCATCAATGCCATCTACACCTTTTGCATCATCTGCTACGACCTTGACCTCATCATCTGACAAGTCTAAAAGAAAATCTTAAATGGTTGATATTGTTGACTCTTAATTTGCATTGCTCACAACATTAATGTATGAATCACGGAAAACCTTGGTAGAATAGCTATTCATTTTGAGAAACTTTCTTCTTGTGCTAAACAACAAGTGACTGTATTAGAATAACATGTGAGTCAAACAAAGGAATGTTATTCTTTGTCGTACTTCCACATTTCAATATGCGGAGAGCGACATCTGGGAACTGTTAGCAACAATGAACATACTAGATGGTCAGGTTATGGAATAATGTTGCAACTTCCTATGTGTAAAATCATTCCTTGTTAAATGACTTATAGGAATGTCCCCTCACGTCCTTGGAACAAGTTGTCTAAGATGATGATAGAAGGTGGTGGTTCTTCAAATTAGTCTATGGTGCAATTAACTATATGCAATATTATATGGTTTAATTTTGTACGCTAAAATTTAACTTGTATTTGATATTTAACAACTCATGTTTTATGGTTAACTAAAGTGACATGTTTTATTGGCTTTTAATATGAACTGTTTTACTCTTTCTTTTTATTGGTTTTTAATATGTATATGTTTAATGACTTATTCAATTGACATATGTATTATAACACAAACAATCAATTGTAGGCTATGACTTCATCTTCTTCAAGTAAAAGATAAAAAAGAGGTAAAACATGTAAGGAAAAATCATATGCAAATCCACTTGATGATGTTACTGAACAAAATATGTAAACTGATTGCAGCAGATGAGGTGGTTCACATTTTCAGCCTAGATGAAAGAATATAATGCCCACTTCTTTCTATGACATGTATTATCACCTAAAATCATGGTCTTGCGGTTCTTCGACGAATCAGAGTTAGACTTCATACAACCCATATTGTTTCAAGATTTACAACATTTTGTGCAGATCCATAGTCCCTTACTATATGGAACTCGTTATAGTATTTTACACAAACCTCAAAGTTAGTGTTAATGGTCATATCTCTAGTGAGGTGAAATCGACAAAGATTAACATCAAACTTGTAGATTGATGACATTGTGCAATCTATCATATGAAGATCGAAAGCTATCCTTTCAAACCATACATGAGGACCTAAAATACTGCGAGTTTGAAGTTTTAAACTTCATGGTCAAACCTCACCTGCATGGTTGGATGGTTAGAAATGCAGGAAGTTTAAATATAAATGAGAGACTCCTATGTTATGTGCTTGTTCATATGTTGTCATCTCAGGGTACAAATTTTGCTCAACTAACTCATGAGGACATATTTTTCTTGTGGTGATTGAAAAATAACATTGTCACAAACTGACCACACCATATTATGCAACACATGGTCAAATGCAAAAACAACAATACGTCTCTTCCATACATAATGTTGATTACAAGAATTCTTGTTCTCTTTGAGGTGGACCTAAGTTATAAGTGCCTTATTGGATTGGGACGAAATCACTACTTTGTTATAAAAACATTATCCAAATTGAACATTGTTAATGTTAACAACGTTTGGCATATAGAAGGGTAAAGAATGTGGATGCATATGATGGTGATGAAAACACTTCAAATATTGCAAAAGACGTTGATAGTGGCCCACAACCCGAAATGCAACAACAAGATGTACAACTAGAAGGAGTCTTAGCTCAAGATGATAGGTTTACATAAATGATTGGAAGAATCGATAACATCCAGAATAATCTTTTCAGTTTGACATTAATTGTGATACAAGAATTAGACACACCTACACAAGATTGCAGGATTCAAACGATCGAATTAATACACGATATTAAATAACATTCCATAATTTTAAGTTTTGTTTATTTGGTTTGTATGAAGTAACTGTACATTTCAAAACTTATTTCAATTTATTATGAATATGAATAATTTTTATTTGCTATATCAACTTTTTTTGTTAACAATAATTTAAATAATAACATGGAAATTATTATTTAAGAAAATTTATTTAAAATTTATTTCTACAAATCCCTTATATTTTTGTAATTTTAATTTTTTTTATCATTAAAAAATTTCAATTTCATTTTGATATTTTTTTACTACTTAAATTTAAATTTATATCTAATTCCATGTAAGAGCAAATGAGTAATCATATAATTTTATCAATTAAAACATTTTTTAGTTTATAACTCTCATTACATGTTAACAAAATTTAATAAACTTTTCTTTCAACTTCCTTTATCAATTTTTTCAAATAATTTAATTTAATTAACACCACAATCCTCTCTCCACCTGATCAAATTCATTCAAACAACTTTTCTTATATTTGCTTCCCAATCTAAACACTATCTTAATTATTAACCAACATGAAAGTTCTTAAATAAACACTCCTGTATTATCGAAATTCATCAAAACTTTATGAGAAGCATTCCACTTTCCTTTGAATTAATTATTTTAACCAAATTATTAAATTATTTTATATTTTTATAAAAATGATTTTTCTTTATAAAAACTAAACGATTTTATTGTTTTGCTGAGTTAATATGCATTTTTTTTCCATTGTCTTTTAATGTTTCAAACATTTTTTATTTACTTTCTCTCCGTTTATTTTATTTTCATCTTTTAATATCATTCGGCGAAAAAATAAATAATTCTATAAATTGATGTTTTTTGCATTTTCTACGCCTTACCAAATTTGTTCCCTTTTTTTTATAATCTAAGATGGTGTATTTCATATATTACTTTCATGATTTGTTTTACATCTATATCACTAACATTCTTTTCCAGAGAAATGTACTTATTCTTTTATGATTTATTTGTTTTATCACTAACATAGCATCAAGTAGGGACAAATGTACAACAAAACAAAAGAATGCCTTATCAAGTCCTTCGTGAGTTTCAGTTAGAAACTTCAAACTCTAAAATAGTCTATCCTATAGCTACATGAAAAAATGTCTCAAGTTATGTGTGGAAGCATACCACGGTCACTGGAAAATCAGGGACTCGTTGCTGCGTAACAGAGTTAGAGATGGAATTTAATCTTTGACTAATCAGAGAAGAATTCTTGCAATTCAGCTTGGCTTGTGCTCACTAGAAGAGGAATTGAATCAAGTTTAATTCCTTTCAGCCTATTCTGTTTCTTACAATGCAAACAATCTCCCCCGGACCACTCCAGCTCTTCCTCTGAAAACTGTTCCTCAGCCCAGTTTTTTCTATTACTGCTTTCGTAGTTATCAAGTGACTCAGATGACGAGTTTTGACATATGCAAGATGATGGATTCTCGTGAAACTCACCACTGCCAGGTCTCAACTCATTTGGTTCTCCCATAAAGCCTACCTGGAAAGTTCGAACTCGAGAGGCAAATTCCTCCCAGGTCATATTATTTTTCTTCATGAATAACTTGTTCAACTTCTTTGCATTTGGGCGGATGGTGGGTTTATGACCAAAGTATCTCCTGCAACAGAGAAAATGAGTCTGCTTAGGTGAAAAACTTACTTTATCAGCATCAAGAAATAACGAAATATCATAGTTGCTTTGGATGGTCAATTGCTGTTGCTTTTCAATCCCGATATACTTCAGGCCATACACAAATGGAAGATAGTAGCTCAGATGATTGCTAAATTAAGGTTGCAGTTCAATTTTTTGAAATTTAAAACGCTTCTATGAACGAACCAGGTAATTTTCCAACCTCCAGGTACAGCTAGTATTACAAAAAAGTTTAACCACTAGACGAGCAACTTACCTTCTTCCAGCTAAAATTTTGGCCATGTTACCGTTGTTGTTTGTAACAAAAACGTCACTCTCGTCACAAACTATGAAGTCTAGTGCAGCCATGCGAGAAGAAAATGACACAAATTGTGCCAACTCCTCTTTGGTAGCTATAGTCTTCTTTGAATGGAAGTTCGGAAAAAGAGCCTTGAGGGGAGCTAACGTTTTCTCACCTCCATATATTTCGCCAGATGCCACGTACAAGTGAATGTCACTTCCAAAACCAAGTGCTCTTAGCATAAGACCAACTTCCTCTGGGGTGAGTGGACATCTTCCGTGTCGTCGAACTTTGTCAGGATTGTTTGCCTATTGTTCATTCACAAATATGTCAATTTTCATATATGCTAAAAGATGTGGAGCTGATTGGTTAGATGCTATTAAAACCTTACGTGTAAATTTTTCCACCGTTTCCTAATTTCACTAAGTTCTTTTTTTTCTTTTTCTCCCCCGCCATAGTAGCAACCAGAGAATGCAAGCATATCTGGTTCAAACCTGTAACGAAACAAAAGTTTAAATCAAAGTTTATGACATTGAACTGTGATAAGAAAAATTAATATTGTCGGACGTCTCAAGTACAAAACGTGAGTTAATTTTTACAAGAATACGCGATCACAAATTCTGACAGCGATATGGGTTCCATGCTGCACATTTCATTTCAGGGACTAAATGTACAGGAAAGAAACCGAGAAGAAAGCTCGGCTAAAATTAATAAAATTTACCTCAAATGTAGAGCAATGAAATGCTTGCTTTTCATTTTCATCCGCTCAACCAACAAATGACCCATCTCCTGAATGGAATCCGTAAATTTGAGAGCATGGTAATTAACCCTGCACCTAAGCTTTTGTAGATCTTCATCCAACCTATTAGCAAGTCTATAGTCAAACTTAGTTAGCCGAACAGCCTGCGTGTATCCACAATTTAAATGTCATTCATGGAATCAAGACAACACAATAGCGTACGCATTACATTATTTGAAAATTAGTAATTGCCATAGTGATAGCTTTGAAAAACGAATTAAAAAAAAAAAATCCCAAACACTTTTCACTGATTCTCCTTTAAAAAAACACCGGTCACTAAGATGATTTATCTATGCATTTCATGGGAAAAAATGAATAAATAGTACATAATCTTTTCAGGAGTTATTTATTTATGCATTTCTTATATAAATTTTTAGAAAGAACCGCCACCGAGTCTAGGAAAACCTTTTAATCTCATGAAAGACTTAACATTTACAGTTAACCTTTGACCTTAACCTTTTAAGATTTTTTTTTTTTTTTTTAAATTGAAGGTAAAAAGTAAGACTTTAAAATTATAGTTGTTTGATATTTTACTCGTGTAGTGCATTCATGAATTTTAATATGTGTAAATAAATAAAATTAAAAAAATAACCTAAATTAATTTTTTATGTCCTTATTATATATAATAATTAATCATAATAATGACTCAACTTCTTATATTAGAAATAATTAAACACGTTAGATTAGAGATTATCTTAACTAATTCCTACAAGAAAATTATGATTATTTTTTAAGTAATGCAACATCTTTACTGTAAGATCTTTACTTGAGATCTTAAATACAATATCTCATTTTTATAAGATCTTCCGCTAAAGAAACATTGGAGATCTGCATCATAGAGAAAGAAATCATAAAAAAAAAATAACTCTATCAATATCTCAAAAAAATTATTTTTTTATACTCTCGTGCCAACAAATATTAAATAAAAAATAAATCATGAGACGAACAAAAATTAACTTGACATTTCAAGGTAGGATACAATATTACATAGAACCAATAAAAAAAGTAATATATGATCTCAAAATAAAATATTGCATTAAATATAATTTAAAGACATAGAAATACATTATTAGAATAAACTTTGCATTTGTTTAAAGGCATATGACTTCTCCTAAGAAATCAAATGTTGGATAAATTTCAATTTGAATAATGAGTGCTCTGTCAATTCTTCATTTATTTTCTTATTCCTTATTTGTATGTATAATCAAATATTCCTTTTATGATTATACTCACATTAACTTTGTCAAATGTCATATGTATTTTCAAGTAATTGCATGTATATATTCCATCATAAAAATCTCCCTTACAAACCTTTCAGTACACTCTATCTTCAAAAGTAATATATCATTCTCAATATTTATGCTTTTAAAATTGAACTATATTTTTTAATAAACTATGCATGCTTTTATAATATTATTTTATTTAGTGAAAATTAATATTATTTTTATATTTGTAAATAAAATATTTCCTCTTGAATTTTTTTTATTTCGTATGTTTTTGTACGAATTTAAAAATAATTTGTCTAATGTCCGTATAATTTAATATTTTTGTTCCATGGTAAAAGCCACGGACGGAACAGTCCGCACGCATAAAGGAAATTATTTAAAAGTATATTTATTTTCATCTCTATGATTTTTATTTTTCAGAAAAGGCAATTTAACGTATATGAAGTTTTTAAGAGAAAACGTTCCCAAAACTAGCAATTTGAAAAAATTATACTATTAAATGCGTATATGAAGTTATAAATTTAACGAGACCGTGTTCTATAAATGAAGCATATAAATAACCTATAGAACAAAAAAGAGCATACAACATCCTTCCAACATTATATGACTAGTTAGTTAGGCTCAAAACAGGGGAATAAAAACGATGACAATACAAAAATGGTGGATGAGAGATGTTGGAACCACAAATACAATAATTGAAAATTATACTTTGACAACTTTAGGGAAAAAGAGTGGTTATATGATAAGAGTAATACTTAAATGCCAGATTTTAATTGGAGAAAGGCGTGAAAATAATTTTAATGAAGATCTACTAACTGAAGATGTTAAGATAGGACTTACTCGCTTCTTGACCAGCATGGGTAAAACCCGATCCTCGTAGCACTTGGGGGTGCATTTCCTTGGAACACGCAGCGTATATGGAGCCATGAATTTCCCTTTCGAATTCGGAAGGTGTTTTACAACGCTCACGTCATTCAGCAGAAATGTTATAAACCAGTCTGTATCAAACAGTTCAGAAAAGTTGCTGCAAAAATTGTACTTAGTCCATCGCAAATTCAGAGGTGAAAAACGATTAACTTTGCTTACATATTAAAAATACTACCACATACGATGAAGAGATGAGTGATAGCAGTGCAAGTGCAACACAAAGACAGACCTGGTGTCTTTCCAGAAAGAAGCATGATCCAACTCTGGAACGACAAGTGTAGCATTCAAAAGATATGCAGCCACGACAGCATCGATTATCTGCAGCAACAAGCAGCATTTGAACCTCATCAAGTGGCTCGACTCAGCATATCTTTAAATCACTCGTCAAACTGGGTAGCCCAGACAAAACCCGTATATCAAACCATTCATAGTCATGCAATACTGTTGGTTGCATGCAGAAAGAAGTGAATCAAATACGTTTTCCTCCTTCAAGTTTTATTAGACTAAAAGAAGTACATACAAGGTGATATTAAAAGTCATTCCCACATACAATACTGTATTCTATTTGTTAGTTGGTGAAGGAGCCTACCCCTGTTCTCTGTTGATTTAAACCTCCACTGGTGGCAATTAACAAATATCGATCTGGATGAGTTTTGACATTGGCCTCTGCAAGTACAAGAAATAAGTATTTTCGCAGTCAAATTACATGTCCATTAAAACACGAATGAACACTGGACAGCAGTTTTGATTAACTTAAAGTCCAAATTAAATTCATAAATTGGTTTTCCCGGCTTTACTTGCGAAATTGTCACCAGCGATACTGCAACCAGAGAAAAGGCGCGACCGCCTCGAACTCCATAAATCATTTTTGCAACTTCCTCCACTCGTCTTAAAAA
>NC_028356.1:133471-143342 GCF_000741045.1 Vigna radiata var. radiata | reverse complement strand
AAAAAAAAAAAAAAAAATAATCAGAGTCAAATGAAAACGCAAAATGGAGTTTACGTTTCTATATAGCTTACCGGAACAGCAAACACGGAATCCTGATGTGTCTCCAAGAGTGATCTAACTCGGGCATTATTGTGAGTGTGAGGCGGAGTCTAAGGCAAATTGATTTCAATTTAGAGAAAGAAGAAAAGGAGAGAGCAGTGATATAAAACGGAAAGGAATGAAACGGTTTTGCACTTACCGGAGAGGGAATAGAGAGAGAGAATAGGGCGAAGATGAGAAGAAGGGAAGCGGAGAAGGCGGATATGGCGGAGATGAGAGTGCGGTGGAGGATGCGGCGTGGAAGAACACTCGCAATGAGGAGTCCGATTATTCTGGATTTGTCAGTGTGCGTGGTAAGATGCTTTTTCCTTTCCATTACACCCAAATTCACCAACTCAATGCGTTGCTGGTATTTGTTGGCCGGAGAAGGAAGAAGAAGGGTGTTCGCTGAAACGACGCCGTTTCTCCCGTTTTCCATTTTCTTTTGTTTTCTAAGAATAACAGAAAGAAGTTAGAGTGGAGAAGAGGACCTCTGAACAGAAAACAAGGCGAAGGTGTTGATTTCTCTCACTTATAAATCCCAACAAATCAAATTTCACTCTCTCACCAAATCAGAAATCACAATTTGAATTTTGATTTCGTGCATTCCAAGTTTGTTAGATGCCTCACTCACTGTAACTAATCCACCAACCTAAATTACGAATTCAGAGATTCGAGTAAATTAAAACTGTTCTTATCCTTCTGCTTGCTTTCTTAACGTATACGTGGGCATTACCAGCACGTAACAACGACACATTTAAGGCACAATATTCTTTCTCCACCTTAACTTGGTTAGTTAGTACTTATTTTTGCAGTCCCATACAAAATTTTGGTCGCTCTTCACGTCTCTATCATGTGGTTGCATGCGTTTTATTCTCTCTGCGAAACAAAAATTGGAGAGAAAACCTGTAACACCGATGAACTTTCACCAACAATTTTAGAACTCAAAATGATATACTTTGTAGAGATTTTTTTTATATAACTCAATGAATTTGTTTTGCAAACACGAAAGCAACAAATATTAACCAGAGAATATTATGCAGTTGGAAGTATTTAATTTTATCTTACAAAAGTACTTTCAATAAAAGAAGCAAATGCAATCAAATCAACAGTACACAAGTTTTTCCATCTTGTTCCTATTAAAGGAAAAGTAATCACTATCAGAGCAAATGTTAATGGATGCCAAGTGAAATATGTCATAAAAGTTTGGGACATGCAGCACAAATATTCAACTCTCAACATCTATCAGAAGATGTTAAGATTATAGAAGACGAAACAATCAAATATTTTCAAACAAATAAAATAACATGTCTGATTTCTAATAAAATTATCTTAAAAATATCTTTTAGTGGTCTTAAATTTCCAATATGAAGATATTAAACTCTAAATTTATTTCATTTAATTCTTATTATATAATCACTCATAATTTTTCTCAAGTGATTGAACTTTACTTATTAACTCATTTTATTTAATCTCGAAAAATTCATTTCACTCTTCAAATTTAGTCACACTCTCATTACAATAATCAAGAAATTTCAATCTTACACTAATTATCATCACTTCATATATCACAATATATTTATACCACATAATATTAATTAATTCTTACTCAAAATAATGATCAAACTTTTTAAAAAATATCTATTCATAAATCGAATAAAGTTGACTTAACTTAATCATGTCATCTCTTATAAAAAAATTTAACAATCTATGATAAAAATAGTCCAACAACATTTACAATATCTTCATGTTAAAATGGAATATGTTCAACTTATTTTCACATTAATCCTAATAAAAAAAATCCTAGATTTACACCTTACACATTTAAATCTTAAATTTTTCATCATAAAAATATTTAGGAATCCTCAAAACTCTTAAACTCAAATTCTACCATTCGTAACCCATTTGAATTACAAAAATCACAAATTACAAATAAACACTCTTTTATTCCAATATTCAAACTAAAACCACAAATAAATGTTTTCCAACTAGTCAATATCTCAAATTAATAATGTTATCAAATTTAAAGAAGAAAGAAAGATAAACCTAAAATATAATAACTATGCATGATAGTTTTCTCTAACCACAAACATTCAATCACCAATCCCAATAATCAAAGTGAAAAACTATATGTCAATAATCATATGTCAAAATTTTAAACTAATACAATGGTTAAGAAAGCGAAAATCACAATTTCAATGAGAAAGCTAAAAAAAAAAAAAAACAAAGTAATACCTATGGTTTTATATATAGCATATCTTATTATTTTAACCTTATTCTATTATACTTTGTTATCCAAAACTTGATATAATCCTTCAATTTAAATCATGCACTAACAATCACATCTAACTTAAAACAAAATGTTACATACATAATTAAACATATACCATAGCCAATTATGATTTCATACATATAAAAATAAACAAGATTAGCTCTTCTTACAAAACCAGAAAAAAATATAACAATAATATCTAGTTTCCAATACCTCTTATTTTTCAATTCTTTATTCTTTCCCAACAAAACTCCTCTTTAAACCTTATACTTCCATATATTTATAAATATAATATTTCTAAAGAAATATATTATATATTACTATTATTATTATTATTATCTAACAATAATATCAAATTATATCTAATAATACCTTAATATTTTAAAATACTTTTTTAATTTATAACAATATAATAATATTCAATAATATTAACTATATCTAATAGTATTTTTTTTCTAACTGAACTCATCAAACTTTATTTCTTAAAAATTCTTTTAAAATATATATATATATATATATATATATATATATATATTTTTAAAAAAAAATTATATCTAATAAATCATCTCATCTTTTATTTAAAATATTAACCATATTTATATTTTTTTATTAAAATTTTTAGAGTTTCACAAACTTCCTAAATATTCTCATCACTGTTGAAACAAAAATACCTGCATCCCTTTTAATTAATAAAATATAATTTTTGTTTAAACAATTAAAGATTATGAATCAATTTTGGTCTTAATAAACACATTAAATAAGTGCTTACCACACACATACGTATATATATAAACATATTACTGATATTTTTATCATTTATAAACATTGTGTCACACTTGCTACTTCTTATTTCCATTCTAATTACATACTCAAAAAAGGTTTAAATATAAGTAAGGATTCAAATAATAAAATAGACAAAGCTTTTTTAGCGGAAAGGTACAATAGATAAAAATAATATTTTCTATTTTGACATTTAATAGTTTTGTCATATTGTTTATAAACTATTTTTGACTTTTAAATTATGTACGATTTTCATATATATGTTAAAACATTCATATAAAGTATAAAATTGAAGAATCAAACCATTTTGTTCGTGTAAGCATGTCAAATTAATTTATAATTTAATTTATCAATTAACAACAAAATCTATAGAACAAGCAATGTAAAAGGAGGTTAATGTTTTTGTGTGTTTCTTCAATTGCTAGTCTCCTTTCTTTTGAATACTAACACATGAACAAGCAACCTTATAATGGAACAATCTATGATGCTATGTCGTTTTACAAGTGGTAGGTGACTATAAAATAATGCTGGTCATGTATTTTAAGCGTTACAAAGTTTTCTTGCATATGTTGGTGAACATCTTGAAAAAATACTCAAAAATCTATTGTATTAAAGTTTTAAGATAAAAGTGATGTTATTTTTTTTTATCAAAATTTAACTTAGTTTTATTGGTGTTCTATCCAGGAAATCTCAAAAATTCAACAAATTGTATATAATAAAATATTTTTTATTAATCGAGGTTAAATTGAATTAGATAAATAATAGAACTATAAAAATAATAAAACTTATTATTATTATTATTATTTTTATGATGAGATCAAAATATTGTTATTGCTTAATAATTGAATAAAGTGAATAGGAAATGGTGTCATCCACCAAAAAAGATTTAACTTAAGTTTTATATTGGTATTGTATCTTTTTATTAAATCTCAAAACATCCATCAAATTGTATAAAAAAATAATTTAAGTTTATAAATTAAATTAGACAATTTATAGAACTATAAAGATGATAAAATTTTATCGTTATTGTTATTTTTAGGCTAAGATAAAATTGTTGTTGTTGTTGGATAATCGAATAAGATGGGCAGAAGTATGGCGGATTTTTGTTTTTTCAGATCTATTCTCATCAAGACGTGAATGTATTGATTTTAAAACAAATAATCATAAACTTCATAGAAAATTCAATTACAATATAAAAGCTAAAGACTGTTATCATAATTTTGCAACTAAATTAATGACATTATTAGGTCAATATTGTTGATATTTACTTCAACAATATTCTTAAAAAAAATTGAAACAGAACAAAAATAAATTACTTAATTTAATGAATATTTAGACATGTTTTTAAAAGTTGTGATAAATAACTATTTTTTATTTTTTTTAAATTAAATTTTAAAATTATCAAAATATCTTGGATTTAAAATTAATTTTCTTTAATAAGGACTTTTTTTGTAATCTAAAAATTTGATAGATTCTGTTAAAATATACTAACTAAAACACACTTTACATAAATTAGCAAACCCAATATATATATATATATATATAAAACACACTTTACATAAATTAGCAAACCCAATATATATATATATATATATATATATATATATATATATATATATATATATATATATATATATATATATATAATGACACTAAATGATGTTCAAATGTTATAGAAAAATGTTGTGTAAGTATCATTATCCTATTCTTATTGATTTAAGCATTATAGTTTTTACAAGTGAATTTTTCCTCTAATCTCTCTAAAAGCTCCTCAATCGGTACCTCGAAATTTCTCTACAAATTCCAGTAAGAACATTTGAAGTTTAATTAGTCTTTTAAACTCAGTATACCTATTATAATTATATTTAATATATAGTATAATGAGACTTGTGTTTATCACTTAGTCACATATATAAGTGACAATGAAGTTATAAATTATTATTATACGGATCACTCAATGTAACACTTATTTGTTTTATACGATAGAAAATATTGATTTATAATATATGTATATATTTGAAAAAAAAACAAATAAAAAAATCAATATAAAATCAACACATTCATTTTCTTTTACCATGCCAAAAATATTACTCAAATACTAATACGGATGTTTAAACAACAAAACAAGTTAATCTAATTTATGGTTTGGGGTTTTATAGAAATATCAAGACTCATCTAAAACAATTATTATAACATTATAACATTTAAATGAATTAAGGTCAAAAGAAAGAATGACTTTCACCTCTCTCGTTCACATACCTTTGTTCTTGAATGTAAATATTTTTGTATTCGAAAGGTACCTTTATGTAGATTGCTATTATATGATAATTATGAAGTGACATTCTAGCACTGTAACATTAAAATTGTCTGAATGTAAGATTGAGTCGACCAGGAGAAAGACAAGAATCTTTCATCAATTGCTTTGGAGCTGAATTTGGGAAAATTGCTGGCACACCATGAAAAACATGTCGTGATTTACCACCAAATATCAGCACATCTCCAGAATCTAGAGCTACACTCGTTGCCTTCTTTGGATTTCTCTCATCCCCATAAAGAAAGTATGCAGAATTACCAACAGAGAAGGACACAACAGGCAACCCTTTTCTAAGACTTTCTTTGCTTTCATCACGATCCTGCATCAAACAATTTCGAGTTAGATGCTTGAGAGAGCTTGTCCATATCTTAGAATATAAAGTGACTAACATAGAAAATGTATGACATATATTTCGCACAAAAACACGAGTTTGATAAATGCAAATCATGAATACCAAAAATATAACATACTAAGCAATGCTTTAGTATATAGAAATCTGAAAACAGAACAACAAGACAATACAGACTAAAACAATCACTATATTGACTAACCAATAATCGCCATATATTTTCTTGAGTTCTGATAATGAAAATGACAATACAAAGTTTAGGAGCTAACTTGATGAAGACCAAGCTTTCCATTATCTGTATAGAAATTGACTATGCAAATATCAGGAGTCATAGAGGGAAGAACTTCCTTCTCATTACATTCTCTGTATTTCTTTTTAGTCAGAAACTGAGCTTCTTGGATTGCTCTAGTAGCTAGTTCACTGAAGGTATTGGGAATACTAGGTGGAATGGTACGATCAAACGGTCGCAACTTTCCATATTTATGGGTCACAGGATTCCAATTCCTACCAAGACACATCATCCTCAATTGCATTGGACTTCCATTTGGATTTAGTGGTTGATAGAATCCTCCAAGACCAAGGCCAAGTTCACGACAAACTTTCACTATTTCGACCTAAAAGTATTAGAATAAGTTTTCAGCTGATGGCAGTAAAGTGTGCAAAACTATGGATAAATGGGGCAAACTATGAAATGTATTATGCCATAATCCAACAATAAAGAATAGAAAAATTGATTGCATGCTATGTATCATTTTCTTATACACAATTAGCTACATTCCAAATATGCATCTGCTTGCACTATTAGTTGATGTCGAAGCATTTGATAAAGAATTACAATACAGTCTGAAGTAAGTTAAAAATAAAGTACCTGTTCATCATGACTTAAGAAGTTTTTCAAGAGAACCATACCAGGTCTCAACACCGACCCATCTGTCTTTTTCTTCTTAATCTCATGGATTCTACTTTCCTTGTTTTCTTCATGCAAAGTAGCTCCCACCGAACCACGATTCCTTCTTCCACGAAAGCAAATATCATATGGTTTGATGTAATCTGGCTCCGTATCAGAAGAATAGAAATTTTGACCACCACCTACAACATAGTTTGAATTGTTGTGTCTATTATAAGGTCCATTGATAGAGTTAGGTTTCTTCCTCCAAGACTGACTATTTTGAGGCCATTCATCATGGGAAGTTGACAAGTTAGCCTTTGAAAACAAGAAAAAAAAATGAGAAAAGAGATGCATTTATTTGCAAAGAGATAAAAGAGTTTATTTGTGTAAATATTATGTACGTAAATAACACGTACAAATCAAAAATGTTTCAACACGAATTTGAAGGTATTAGGGTTACACATAGTGTGATTCCTTAAAGCGAACTGCGAACATAACATTGATTTGTATATCAGATTTTTCAAATAGAAAAGATACAGAAACATGAAAAATATAAAACATGAATGATACAAATATGACAACAAAAATTCAGTGCCAATGCTTTGTACATCGAAAGTAACACGCCGTATCAAAGTGTTAATAATATTCTTATTTCAATCCAGTCATAAGAAACACTATAGCGAGCAAAACAGGTAACAACAAGTTATGAAAAGGGTTAAACAAAAAAATTCGAGCAGATCCCACCTTGCTGGGAAATGGTGAATAAGCAAATGTCGGTGATCGGAGAAGCCTTGCGGCCATTGCGAAGCAGGTCGGCGGCTTTAGTGAAACAGATACCAAAGAGGTCGACATAACTTTGTGAAGAAACATCATAGAAGAGAAAAGGAAGATAGAAGATATTTGATTCCTGGAACGTTTCGCTCTTTCATTAACATTATATCTTAACAACTTTTTAATACGTATCATTATTCTTTTAATCAGTTTAAATTTATTTTTAAAAAAATATTGTCAAAAATGTTATAAAAACAATTATTAAAAAAACATTTTCGATCCAAATATAGTATCTGATATAAAAGGAAATATACCATTAATTTATAAGATATGCCCTTTATTTTTCATTATTGATTTTTATAAAAATATCATCAAATCAAAAGTTAACAAAGCAAAATATTGAACTAAATCAAATATAGTGTTTTTATTTTCTTGAAATATAAAAATAAACATAATGCAGCATATTGACTTTACAAAGCATAAGTACATCTCGAACTTTACAGGCAGCATATTGACTTTACATACAAGAAAACATAATGCAGAATGACTTTAGAGGCTTTCCATACAAGAAAACACATTGACTTTTAAGAGAAGAATCTGACAGAGAAATGTGAAAAACATAAGTACATCTCGAACTAAGTAAGAACAACATATGTGTTTATATTTTATATCATATATTTGTTTTAATAAATTTAAATTTAATGTTTATATTAATTTTAATTTTGAATATATTAAATAAAAACACATTATTATTATTTTATATGACTGTTAATTATATATATGTCAATATATAATTAAATTTATTATGGGATGTCTCATTTATTACATATTTTTTTAATTTATAACCGTATAGATTTGATAGTTTATGCTACTATTGTATTAATTTTATTAATTTGTATATTTAAAACAGACGAATGATAAGTTGTAAAAAAGTTATCTAAAGATATATTTTCTTTTATTATTTGAGATGATACAGAAAATTAAAAGATTACTTGTAGGGGTGGGCAAATCGAACTGAATTGTACTGCACTGCTAAAAACTGAACTAAACTGTAAAACAGTTCAGACAAACTGAACTGAACTGTTTTAGTTCAGACAAACTGAACTGAACTGTAAAACAGTTCAGACAAACTAAACTGAACTGTTTTTTGTTTTTATCAAACTGAATTGAACTGTACTAAATTGTACTAAACTACAGTACAAACTGAACTGAACTATTAACTGAATTGTAAACTGCACTAACTGAACTATTAACTAAACTGTAAACTACATTAACTGCTGAATTATTAACTAAACTGTAAACTGTACTGAACTATTAATATATATATATATATATATATATATATATATATATATATATATATATACTGTAAATTGTAAAAATTTATTTTAATATTTATTTTATTTTATTCATAAATATTTTACAAATTAATTTTTTAATTATTTGATATTATAATTTTCTATTTTATTTATATTTGTCTATAAAAATTATTTTATTTTTTATTTATTTACTTTATTAATAAAAAAATATAAAATATAAAATAACACAATATATATATATATATATATATATATATATATATATATAACGTGTAACGTGTGTGTATATATGTTTTATGTAACTTAAAATTTTTTTTATTTATATATGTTATATATTTATTGATAAAAAATATAAAAATTTGTGATAAAAAAATTGTTTTAAAAAATTAATTATTAATTTTTTCTGTAAATAATTTCTTTTATTAATATTTTATTATTAAATAATTTTTTTTTGGCAAGACGAAATAGTTGTACGGAAATAAAAGAAAAAGAAAAAATAAAACAGTTCTCACAGTTAACTGAAACTGTTATAAGTTCAGTTTTTTAAAAAGTGAAACATAGAGGTGGATTACTTTCTTTTAGTATTATAAATAAGAGAGAGTCAGAGGGTGACTGCGTTAGGGTTTTGCGACTTTTCTTCCTCGAAAGCCTTTTATGGAGTTCGCGACACTCTCTAGCTCTGCCCAACTTGGGAGCTTCAATCCTCTTAGAACGAACCTTCAAAGTTCAACCCAACACAACCCTCTTCTATTTTGCTATGCTTCTTTCCCTTCTTCCTCTCGCAGAATTTGTTCCTGCAGAGCCAGCACCCACACACCCACCTCTACCCGCAAAATGTTTGGACCCCATTCAGATGATTTGGAACTCTATGCTTTGACGGCGTTGTCCCCATTGGATGGTCGTTATTGGGGCAAAGTCAAGGAACTGTCTCCTTATTTGAGTGAATCTGCCTTAATCTATTTTCGGATTCTTGTTGAGGTACTCTATTTCTTTTAGAGCCGTCAAAATGGGTCACAACCCGCGAGCCAACCCGGCCCGTCACGGGTTCGGGCCGGGTTGGGTTTGAAAAATACAACCCACTTACATGCGGGTCAGATTT
>NC_028356.1:108843-132866 GCF_000741045.1 Vigna radiata var. radiata | reverse complement strand
GAATTGTTCTGATATTAGAAAAATCTTTATTAGTGAATTTGGAGACAACAAGAACAAGGGTCAAGGGTTACAACAAGAACAATGATAAATATAAGAAACTTATTTGTATGCTTCTGAAAATTGTTTAAATTTAAATTACAGAAAGTTTGTATTTTTTTTTATTTTAAAAAAAATGTAATTAAATGAGCTAGTAAGCCAACCCGTTTACCCACCAACTGGGTTGAGCCGGGTTGAAGTTTTTCTGACTCGCTAATAAATGAGCCGGGTTGGGTTGACTCACTAAGTGACCAACCCGTGGTGGGCCGGGCCGGGTTGAGCCGGGTTACCCGTTTTGACAGCTCTAATTTCTTTTTGATTTGTGTTTTTTGTTTTGAACTTTTTATTCAGGGTATTATTGTTTTCTGTTGGATATGTTGATTCAATTTTTTTTTAATTTTTTTTTATTATTGTTTCCTTTTAGATAAAATGGTTGCTGCAGCTGTCTGAGATTCCTGAAATTGTCAAGGTTCCCAGTTTCAGTGAGAGTGCTAAGACTTTCCTACAAAGCCTGATTGATGACTTTAGTCTTGACGATGCCTTGGAGGTTAAAAACATTGAGAGGGTCACAAATCATGATGTCAAAGCGGTGGAGTACTTCTTGAAACAGAAATGTCAATCCAATGCTGAAGTCGCTAAGGTTGAGGTTCACTTTGAGTGTTTTTTGTGCTAGGCTATGCACTGCGTTAGTTCTGATGAATTGTATTTCTAAAAGCTTTTTGCAGGTGCGTGAGTTTTTCCACTTTGCATGCACATCTGAGGATATAAATAATCTTGCACATGGCTTGATGCTGAAGGAAACAATGAATTCTGTAATGTTTCCTGTCATGGATAAAATAATCAAAGCTTTGTGTGACATGGCTAAAGATAATGCACATGTTCCAATGCTTTCTAGGACTCATGGGCAGGTATATTCATTTGTGCACTTGGGCTATTCCAAATAATATTGATGATTTTTTCTTAGCATAAGATTTATTTGACTTTGAAATGGCAAGATACTGGATAGTTCCTTGGGCTATTCCAAATTGCTTTTTAGCTTTGAACTCCTGCTGCAATTCATTAATGTTTATAGTTCTTTCACCTTATCAGTTGTTAGTTCTTCATTGTTAAGCTGTCATGATTGAACTTTGTAATTTCTCTGCCTACTCACCAGCCAGCTACGCCAACTACTTTGGGCAAGGAACTGGCTAACTTTGCTGTAAGATTAAGCGAGGAAAGGAAGGATCTGTCTCATATTAAGATATTGGGGAAATTTGCTGGTGCAGTTGGAAATTACAACGCACATATTGTTGCATATCCCAATGTTAACTGGCCTCTGGTTGCAGAACAGTTTGTGCATTCTCTTGGATTAAGTTTTAATCCTTACGTTACTCAGGTATGTTTATAACTTATTTTAAATTTTTTACCTGTTAAAGTTTGCCACGTTTATGCAATTTGTAGCTGTCAACAGCCATATAAAACTTTTAGACGTCTGCTATCTCTATTTGTATGTCCCCGTATACATTGTTTTGAAAATTTCCGTGCATTGTTAATGACGCTCAGTTTTGTTTTGGTTAGCTCTATTGTTATAGTAACATCGTGAGTACTCATCATAATAAAACTGAGTTAAATTATTATTCAATGAGATCCCTTGAAATGATAACTTAATGTATGGTGTTGATAATATTACTCTTCTTTGTTAACAGATTGAACCGCATGACTACATGGCAAAGCTTTTTCATTCGCTCATCCGGTTCAACAATATATTAATTGCCTTTGATAGAGATGTATGGGGCTATATATCTTTGAGCTACTTTAAGCAGGTGAGGTTTCTCATGTAGTTGCTATAACTAGGGTAGTGTTATAGTTCAGAGCAAAAATGATTATTTTTTTCGTTTTTGAATTTTCTTTATGCAGATTACTAAGGCTGGTGAAATTGGGTCATCAACTATGCCTCACAAAGTTAATCCAATTGATTTTGAGAACAGTGAAGGTAATCTAGGTGTAGCTAATGCAGTTCTGTCTCATCTAAGCATGAAGTTGCCGATTTCACGTTGGCAAGTAAGATAGTTTTTTTTTCTGTAATTCTTATTATTCTAAAGTATGATGTCAAGAGGATTTTACTAATATATCTTCTGGAAATTTTTTGTTACAATTTTCAATGAATTGAAGGAGAACTATTGAACTTATCTTCCTATTGATCATCCTATCTCTGTTTCCATCACTTCAGACTTGTTAAGTTGCTTTATCTATTGAACATTACAATTTTGTATATTTCTTCATTGTCTCAAAATCTTACTATTCAGAATTTAAAAATTAGTTTGGCATTACAGTCTGATTGAGATAGCTCTTGGAAATAATTGTTATTTTGCTATAGTAATTTATTTTTTTCTTTTGCTGCAGAGGGACTTGACTGATTCAACTGCCATTAGGAACATGTCTGTAGGTATCGGTCATTCTCTTCTTGCCTACAAAAGCACACTTCAAGGAATTGGGAAGCTTCAGGTATTTAGCATAATTATCATTTTTCTTTTGGAAATGCAGCATTATTAGATGATATGTTTTAGTTATTCACCCTATAGTATCTTGTCATCTATAAGAAGGATGAACACGTAAAGTTCCTGTCACCGACTATTTTCATAACTATGTAGCAAGTTTCTCAGACTTTCTATTAAATCTAGAGAAAAGATAGCAGGTTTTGGAATTTTCATTGAGGTTTATTGTAACATTTTAATTGACAATTTAGGTTAATGAAGCTCGCTTGAGTGAAGACTTGAACCAGTGCTGGGAGTTGCTTGCTGAAGCAATACAGACGGTAAGTATATACTATTTAGTTTAATCTTTTTTACTTTATATACAATTCTATTCATTATTTACTTGATACAGCTCAAGTAGAACAAAAGAAGTAAATTATTCTTTGAACTTCATTCTCTGAAGATAATACAGTTTTCTAGTTAATGTGCTTTGGGAGAAGAAAGGCGTGCTCAATCTATATCTAAAACAATTAAATGTTGCCAAAACCTGTCAAAGAAATACAATCCTTAAAATGTTTTTGCAAAAAAAAAAATAAAAATTAAAGAAATACAAAATCTTATAGAAGATCAATGTGCCAGTTCTCGCTCAGTCTTAGATTTGCTGTTATCTGTTAGTAACTCTGAACAGAAAACAGAGAAAAGGAAAGAGAGAACAAAAGAGAGAGAACCGTTCTCCGAAGGTTTTTCCTTCAAAAAGAGATGATACTCAATTTGCAGATGATAACATATCTGAATGAATCCACGAGACACGGTTTCGTGTTTATTTCATCTCTAGCCACTGTAACATTGGTTTTAAATGAATTGTTAACAATTGTGTGTTGGATGAATGTGTGCTCGATCCTTTTGATTTTGGCAATTCAAAACTCGGGGACGATTTTTTACTAATAAATCGATACTCAAACTCATTCCATTCTGGCTCTTTTTCTCTATCAAAGCAGTGGATTTCTAAATTTTCATATGGCCCGCCGGGAAGTCCTTCCAAAGCCTGTTGAATAATTTTTATGGATTCTATCATTTCACCAATTCGAANTAAATAACGAGCTAATGAATCTCCTTCTTTTTGCCATTGAACTTCCCAATGAAATTTTTCGTAACATAATTATCCACTTTACGTAGATCCCATTGTATTCCGGAAGCCCGAAACATCGGTCCTGATAAACCCCAATTAATCACTTCTTTTACATCAACTACACCGACGCCCTCAACCCGTTCTAAAAAAATAGGATTTCGCGTATTGCTTGTTATCATTCCCTTAAAAATTTGTACACTATAATCATTTTGCAAATTTTATTCAGGTCATGCGAACGTATGATATTCCCGAGCCTTATGAGAAGCTAAAAGAGCTAACCAGAGGAAAAGCCGTTAACAAAGAGAGCATAAGAGTCTTTATTGAAGGCTTGGATATTCCAGAAGAAGCAAAGACGAATCTATTGAAGTTAACACCTGATACTTATGTTGGAACAGCTGATGAATTGACCAGAACAGTAGAAAATGTGGTGAACATTGTGAATGGATCGAATATTAAGTAAACAAGTGAATGGATCGAATATGGTTATTATTAGTGATATATGAACTCTAAAATAAGATGTTTCATTTGTTTAATGGATTAATGTTTTTAATTGTTTTGAATTGGTTGTTTGAATTTACTTTTGGATTATGAAGGTTTTCAATTAAATTTTACAAGTTGTTTAAATGATTTATATGTTTTTATATACTAAA
Organism: Vigna radiata var. radiata; assembly: GCF_000741045.1. Classification (NCBI taxonomy): domain Eukaryota; kingdom Viridiplantae; phylum Streptophyta; class Magnoliopsida; order Fabales; family Fabaceae; genus Vigna; species Vigna radiata. The sequence continues at coordinate 128,598 of NC_028356.1, read as the reverse complement.
ACATTCTGATATAGAATGCCATCAAGGATTTTGTAACATTTAGAACTTGTACCGTAGGAATTTGAAGTGTCAGACCTGAATAATAACATAGGTCTGATGAAAAGCATAAAGATGCACCAAATTTGAGTCATACTTATTCAGCTCCTTGCTCCATTTCCTGCTGTGTATGGAGTCCATAATGGCAATTTTTGAAATCTCGTGGGTAAATATCTGAAGTATTTTACTTGCATTTTCTCTGGAACTAAATACAGCCTAGGTTTTAAAGAATTTAATCGGAATTTTTTTCAGTGCAAGGCATTTTATCCTGCAATTTCTTATACGTTTAGGTTATACAGTTTTGTAAAATTTAAATATTCAACATTATTATAACTCATTAATTCAAATTCGTTGTGCTTAATTTGTATTCTTAAAAGCATGTTATTTTAGAGATCAAGGAGAATAATGGTTGATAATTTTAACTGAGAAAGGTAAGCATATTTTAAAAATTACGTTAATGTTTTTCTTACGTTAATGTTAATATTTAACGTGGAATATCATTTGACATGTCAATTAACTCAATAAATTATTAATAACTTTGATATCATTTTAAAGAGAATACACAATTTAAATACTCAATTTTCAAAAAATAGTAAATACACTTCTAATTTTTTATTTTATGATAAAATTTGTTTAGATTATTTATTACTTGCAAAATTATTTTTATCACAATAATAGTTACTTTAATGAATCTTTACAGGTAAAATACATTTTTCAAGAGATAAAAATATAGTACATCAATATGATGAGTAATGCATGTGTTGTTTTTCAATCATATTCAAAATTTCATTAAAGTCTAAAATTGTTTTTTTTTTTCTTTGTTTGGTAAATACAGTTATAATTTACAAGTGAATTATATTTTATATTTATGATATTTACATTTAAGTCGTTAGAGTGTAAATTTTCAATAATTGAAGTTTTTTTGTTATATCTAGAGGTGGGCAAACTGCCCCTGCCCTACAGTATTCTACACTATAAAAGTTTATAGTTAACTTTAAACTACTTCAAGGAAACTATATTAAACTAAAAATAGTTTTTAATATTGAACTATTTTTTAGTTTAGATTAATTACTAAGAATTTTAACATCAATTTTTTAATTTGAGATTTTTCAGCAATATCATCAAATAAATTACTGCTAAGTAAATTATGAGGGTGTTTAGATCCAGATGATGCATTTTTTATTTCATCTTGCTGAGAAAGTATGGCAACAAACGGAGTATATAATTTTTTTTTTAAAAACTGAGTTTAAATATGGATTATCTTTTATTAATCAAAATATGATTTACGCGTTAAAAATATTAGTTTACAAACACATGCATGTCTAAGCACAAGTCTCTTCGTTCTTCTTATGATAAAAATAAATAAAAGAAAAATTATATTATAATAAAAAAAAAAACAGTTTCAAAATCCCAACTAATAAAATTTCACTCTCTCACCAAATCAGAAATCACAATTTGAATTTTGATTTCGTGCATTCCAAGTTTGTTAGATGCCTCACTCACTGTAACTAATCAACCAACCTAAATTACGAATTCAGAGATTCGAGTAAATTAAAACTGTTCTTATCCTTCTCCTTGTTTTCTTAACGTATACGTGGGCATTAACTTATTTTCTTTAATCTAACTTCAAAAAATTCATTTCACTCTTCAAATTTAATCACTCTCTCATTACAATAATCAAACTTACACTAATTATCATGACTTCATCACATAATATCAATTAATTCTTACTCAAAATAATGATCAAACTTCTTAAAAAAAATCTATCCATAAATCGAATAAAGTTGACTTAACTTAATCTTGTCATCTCTTACAAAGAGAATTCAACAACCTATGATAAAAATAGTCCAATAACATTTACAACATTCTCATATTAAAATAGAATATGTTCAACTTATTTTCACATCCTACTAAAAACCCTAAATTTACACCTTACACATTCAAAAATTCCACCATTTGTAACCTATTTAAATTACAAATGACAAATAAACATTCTTTTATTTCAAAATTCAAACTAAAACCACTAATAAGTATTTTCCAACTAGTCAATATCTCAAATAATAATGTTATCAAATTTGAATAAGAAAGAGAAATCTAAAATATAAATATTCTCTAACCACAAACATTCAAATCATCAATCCCAATAATCAAAATCTATATATGTCAAACACAATATGTCAAAATTTAAAAATAATGCAATGGTTAAGAAAACGAAAATCACAATTTTAATGAGATAGCTAAAAAAACAAAATAGTACCCATAGTTTTATATATGGCATATTTATGGTTTTAACCCTATTCTATTGTACTTTATTATCCAAAACTTTATATAATCTCTCAATTTAAACCATGGCTAACAATTACATCTAACTTAAAACAAGTTGTTACATACATAATTAAAAATTTAACCATAGCCTATTATGATTTCATAGATATGAAAATAAACAAAATTAGCTATTCTTACAACACCAGCCAAAAAAAAAAACAATAATATCTAGTTCCCAATATCTCTTATTTTTCACTTCTTTATTTTTTTCCATAAAAACTCAACCATTAAAAATCCTGATTAAACCTTATACTTCTATATTTATAAATATAATATTTCTAAAGAAATATACTATATATTGTTATTTTTATTATTATAATAATTTCAAATTATATCTAATAATATCTTAATATATATTTTTTTAAATTTATAACAATATAATATTATTGAATAATGTTAACTATTATCTAATAGTAAACTTTATTTCTTAAAAATTCTTTTAAAATATTTTTTTAAAAAATTATATCTCATAAATAATCTCATCTTTTATTTAAAATATTTAACCATATTTATATCTTTTATTAAAATTTGTAGAGTTTCACAAACTTCCTAAATATTCTCATCACTGTTCAAACAAAAATACACGCATCCCTTTTAATTTATAAAATGTAATTTTTGTTTAAACAAGATTATGAATCAATTTTTGTTTAATAAGTGCTTACCACACACACACGTATATATAAACAAATCACTGATATTTTTATCATTTATAAACATATAATGTTTTCTGTAAACAAAGAAATAATAATAATAATAAATAATATATTAATAGTAAACTAAATTTGCTTAATTTTAGAAAATTGGGAAAAAGTGAGTCTAACACTTGAAATTTTATAGTAAATAAAATTCGCGAATTGCGGAAACAAAGAAGAAAGGGGATGATTGGAACATATATTGCTGGGAATTGGCGTGTACCTGTGAAAATGTATAAAATGTTTGTGAGGATTCTAGAAACAAGTGAACAGAGAGAATGTGAGTATGTGACTGTTTTGTAGTGGAAAGGCTATCTGCAGACTGCAGCGGTGGGGTAGAGAGATAGAGAGATAGAGAGAGAGGTTAACTGGCGGCGTTACCGATACATTCTGTGGGTTGCGTTGCAGGTTTTCATGGAGTTTTATATATTTTATAATTATTATCTATTAATTAATTGAGATGTGTTGAACTGAGGTTTTTCTTGTTTTGAGGTAGTTGCATTTACCGGCGGTGACGGCCATGGAAGCTACCCATTTCACTTCCTCTTCTTTTGTCTCTCAACACCACGGCTCTACCAGAAGAAGACCCTTCGTATTCAAGCGCAACCTTATCTTTTACGGTTATTGCCCTCGCTTTCTGCGCCAAGCGCAAAGCTTCTCATCGCCTCTCGTAACCCTTCGTGCCAAGCCCTATTCCCTCCCTCCCAACCACCTCACCTCCGAACAACAACACCAACAAAACGCCGACGAGGATCATCAGCTTCACCCGAACCCCTCCGTGTAAGTTCATTCTGCTTTTCCTATGAATGTGTGCAACATCACAATTACATCTTCAATTCCTTCACAGTAAGTTGCCGCTCGATCAAAATGAAAAACTCCAGGATGTGGATGTCAAACGAGAGCTTCTATTGTTGTCTCTGCCTGCCCTTGCCGGTCAGGCGATTGACCCCTTGTCGCAGTTGATGGAAACCGCCTACATTGGTCGACTCGGTTCGAACATTTCCCTCCCAATTTCTATTCTACTACTTTTTTGTTTTCATCCCCTTCTGTCTTATCTATCATTGCTTTCGCAGGCACTGTCGAATTGGCTTCTGCGGGCGTTTCTGTATCCATCTTTAACATCATTTCTAAGCTTTTTAACATTCCCCTTCTAAGCGTTGCCACTTCCTTTGTTGCCGAGGACATGGCCAAGGCTGCCTCTACTCAGCATTCTGATTCAGGTTGATTCTTTTTACCTCTCCAGCATTTTCATTCGATTTTCTCACTGCATTCATGCACATCATTGTTTAATGCCGTGACTTTGCACAACAGATCAGGGTGCTACAGACAATACTGGCAATGGTAAACCTTTCAAAACAGTTCCCCAGAGAAAACAGTTATCCTCTGTCTCCACTGCTTTGCTTTTAGCACTCGGCCTTGGCATTTTTGAGGCTTTGGCTTTGTCCCTGGGATCTGGAGCATTTCTAAATTTAATCGGTGTATCAACGGTATGTTTTTGTTTTCACCTCAACGCACACTCTACCTTATGCATGTAATTACTGTACCCTGTTAAACGTGGGATACTTTTTGTTGGGCTGATTACAAGTCTATTTAATATCACTTTTCTATCTTGTCAAAGCATGTGAGTTGTAATCTCCTTTTTGAATTAATTATTTCAACAGCAAAATCCAACTTATGCTCCTGCACGACACTTTCTCTCTTTAAGAGCTGTTGGTGCTCCTGCAGTTGTACTTTCTTTGGCTCTTCAAGGCATTTTCCGTGGTTTTAAGGATACGAAAACTCCTGTTATATGTCTAGGCAAGTGATTGACACTTTAAGTTTGTGTTTCTTTGTTAATTTCTCCTTTTAAACCCTTTTTTATATATTTTTTTTTGCTGTCTATTGTATTTATTTGCATGTACTATGATACTTTTTGAAGGATGATATTATACTTGCAATACATGAATACATTATTATGACTATTATTTTAACTTCCTCAAATAAATTACTGAAATTAAATTTCCCAATCACTGTGTCCATTTCTTGCTTAATAATCTCCTTCAATATTTATACGGTTTTAGCCTTTTGACGTCCTTTCTCGTGGTCATGATTCTTGAGAAATTAATTTGAATTTTCTCATGAACTAGGTACTTACGGTCAGAATTGTGGCCTTACTGCAAATGCCTTGCATGTGGTTTTAAAGAGGGACAGGAAAAAGATCTTTTCTATTATATGATAGGTTAATGATAATCTATTGGGAAAGTTGTCAGCTAAAGAGTGAATTGTTTGTAAATGATTGGAACCATAATTTGTCAAGATGCCAACACTACGTACAATTGAATTACAGTTACAGAAACTCTATTTAAAGTAATGCATTAAGTTCACCCTTTGATGCTAACAGAAAATTATGCTCACAGCTTTTAAACTGGATATTGCTCTTGCTGTTTTTCTTTATGGTAATTCCCTGACATTTATCAGGGTCCATGCAACTCTAATTAATGATAAAAAATATGACTGTTATCTAACCTCGAAAATTAATTTTAGATTTTGATAAATTAAGTGTTCTTGTTGTTTTATTTCTTTCAGAATTTAAAATATCTTTGATTATATTGTTGAATGTAAGTTTGTATTAATTTCTCTATGAAATTGCAGGCATTGGCAACTTTTCATCTGTCTTCTTATTTCCTTTACTCATGTATTACTTTCGGTTGGGTGTAACTGGTGCAGCCATTTCCACTGTTATTTCTCAGTAATTCCTTTTCAAAGGCGTTCTTTTCTCCTTCTATTTCTTGAAAGGATTTATTCCAGATTACATTGAGTTTTAATACTGCAGATATATTGGGACCATTCTGATGATCTGGTGTCTGAATAAACGAGCCGAGTTACTGCCTCCAAGGATGGGAAACCTGCAATTTGGCAGTTATATTAAATCTGGTGAGGATTTGTCTCTTTCTTGCTGGTATGCTTCTATTATTACGTGTTACTAAACCCTGAGATGAAAAAATGTGTTTCACCTTCCTCTTAAAATGATTGTCTTCCTTGTAGAAATAGGTAAGATAGCAACCAGACACTAAATGCAATCTCAAACACTGTTCCAAATCACTTTCCAAGAAAAAGATCTCACCTCCAATTTTTTTGGTTTTGTATTTAAATTAATCAATTGCATATTTCTAAATGGCTGTTATTCACCCTCTCTCCATCTCTGGCGATCTATCCATCTATGTAGGAGCGATCAAATTATTCTAATAGTAACTCTAAGAAAGTTACTCATCTTCACCATTCATTTTCTTGAAATGTAATGGTTAAGATTAGTTACTCATCATAACATATAAACGCTAACAATGAGGAGTACCTCTTTGGAACCAATGACACAAAGAGAAACACTCATAGTAGCAATAACACTTTACAATCTTCCGCTGCAATTCAAAAACATAATACCAGAGCTTTCATATTCAATAAAAAAAAATTAAAGATGAAATTCCCCTGGCTTTAAATTTCTAGAAAAAGAAAAACAGCAGAATCCTAATTTACTAAATTGTCCTTGTTATATTTTATATTTTATATTTTTAATTTTAGAGATTGAGTTTATGTTATTGACAAAAACTTATATAAGACTCTTACCAAAAAGTGTTGTGCAATTAATTTATCAAAATTACTGACTCTATAAACTGGCCCAAGTTGGGATCAGAAGAAATATTTTTTTAACGAGATTATTAATTTATGATGTTTTATAACTATGATCACATGGGCGCATTTCTTGTTTTGTGTTTTACCCTGTATATTACTTAGCTTTCTGTTAGGTTAATTTAGTTGTTTTAGTTTTGATCTTTGGGCTGCCACAGGTGGTTACCTTCTTGGAAGAACACTTGCTGTTCTTTCAACCATTACATTGGGGACATCAATGGCTGCTCGACATGGTCCAGTAGCTATGGCTGCACATCAGATATGTATGCAAGTGTGGTTGGCTGTTTCCCTTCTTACAGATGCCTTGGCTGCATCTGGTCAGGTAAATGAATTATTGAAACCTAGGGGGTTTTTTCTTGTAATTTTATCATTTTAACATTTTCCTCCTTGTAGTACGACTTCTTGAATTTCTTTTGATCTAGTAATAATACTATGCTGTCTTGGAATGAATCAAGTTAAGCCAACAAAGCTAGATTATAATGAAAAAAATGAAGCCAACATAATTCTGCATTAGTCATTAGTCTGGCCCTTTGTTGGCCCTTTGTTTATAGAGAGAGGAAAGAATATGTTGGATAAAAATAAGTTGCTAGAGTGGAAATCGGTGAGAAATAAAATGAAAATTAAAGGTGTTTGGTTGATGAGAAGAGATAGATAGATTAGAAATAAGTACCACAAAGTACAGTGGGTATTAACATTTCTTTAAATTATTTCTTTTCTTTTCTTATCTGGCCAAGCACCCAATGTTATTACTATCCTCTCAACCAAATGGAGTGCTAATTAGACAGGCTTTGCTGAACTTTTTGGGGGAAGTTTTCAGTTTGTTTGACTTTGACACTTTTTTACATTTTAAAGTATTCAATTATTTCAGTTTTAATACTGTCTTTTTGTTGTACATACCCTTTTTCTTATACATCTATATTTTGTATTATTATTTGTAGGCCCTTATTGCAAGTTCTGTATCCAGACATGAATACAAAGTTGTGAAGGAGATTACTAGTTTTGTATTAAGGGTAAATCCTGATTTTTTTATCCATTGAATTTTGAGTCTTTGATGCCTTTCATTCATTAGTTATTTTCAGATTTTATGTTAAGCTATAGTTGTTTAACTATGTCATACAAGGAGATTTTATGAATTATTTGAGAACCTGTTATGAATTTCCAGATTGGACTGGTAATGGGTATTTGCTTGACTGCAATTCTGGGTGCATCGTTTGGATCTCTAGCTACCATTTTTACTCAGGATTCTGAAGTCTTGCAGGTGGTGAGATCATTAGTGTTGGTAAGTGTGTTGCTGATGATTGATTTATCAGTATTTGTTTGCATTTGTCTGTATCTGCCTCGTAATTCCTCTTTTATCTATGATTGTTGCTAGTTTGTCAGTGTTTCTCAACCATTTAATGCACTGGCATATATTTTTGACGGTCTCCATTATGGTGTTTCTGATTTCCGATATGCTGCTTTCTCCATGGTAAGGTGTACTTTTCTGAATTTGTTATGATGTTTCTTTCGTGGTACATATGCTTCTCGAGGTTAACCTTTTTGTTAATTGCGTCGTAGATGTTTGTGGGAGCAGTCTCCTCTGCATTCTTGTTGTTCGCACCTCCACTTTTTGGCCTCCAGGGCGTATGGCTAGGTTTAGTTCTCTTCATGGCTCTTCGTTCAGTAGCTGGCGCTGTCAGGTAAAATGGCACATTAATTTATGTGTATATTGGGAAAATATGCTGTATACTGTTTCTGTCTAGTTAAAATAAAAATAGTTTGCTGACTGATTGTAGACGTCTAGATGGCTACTTTAATTTTCACGATGCAATTTGTCATTCATTGATTATAATATTTTCCGATAAATGTTGGGATAACAACCATTGATCTAATTAATGGTATATAAGTGAAAGAAGTATGCATGATTGAGCTTACTATGCTATTTTAATTTCACTGTGGAATCCTGTATAAGGGCCATGGCTTCAATATCATTAGTTAAAATGCTGTTTGAAAATCAGTACCTGAAGTTCACATTCTTACATTGCTGATCATATCTTCAAGTATTTGCTGATAGTAAGAAATATAGTAATTGAGTGTATTAATTGTGTGGTTGTGCTTTCAGTTCTTTTTTTCCTTTTTGGTTGAATCCTTTGTGCTTTTTGTACATTTTCAGATGTCTCTCAAAGAATGGTCCTTGGTGGTTTCTACACAGGGATTTACAAATAGTATAGAGGTCAGTGTATATTTCTACAATTTATAACATGTCTTTTCTTTTTGATCGAGTAAAATATGGTTAAAATCATTGCAGGGGTTTATTTTCTCTGGAATTATTGAAATAATATTGTTTTTATCCTTACCTTTTTGTCCTTGGTTTGGTTTATCTCTAGAACAAAATTTCCTTGACGGAGTGTATTAAAAGCTAGTACAACAAAGTGTGAGCAAGCTAGTATTGTTTTCGGGATGTAAGTTAAGGACTTCATCATTCCATAAGTTGTGTGGTTCAATATTATTGGATCTAGCTTTCAAAGTTATGAAAAGTTGCAGAGGTTGAAAGGTATACACAGGGTTTAAGATGGTCGGTTGAAATAGAAGTGTTTTAGGCAATAGGCTTGATTTGCTATAATGTTTTGATGGTGGAATCTGGGGATTTTAAGACCAATGGTGCCCAGTGATGGACCAACAAGAACTAATGTTGTGGTGGAGTAGTAGGCTATACTAGAAAGCATAATATCAGGAATTCTTATTCAAGAGAAAGTAGGAGTAGCACCTGAAGAGATGATAGAAACATAAATATGGTTGTTTGATCATGTGAATCGCATAGAACCTAGTTCATTTGAGGCATATGAAGTAAGACACTTGCTGAAACCATTAAAAAAAACCTTGCTCCAGATCCTTGAGTACATTAACTTTGTTTAATATATGTAGCTGACCCTAACTAATGGGATAAGGCCTTACGTTCTATGATCCCTAGGCTCCATTTGGTACGGTGGAAGGGGAATGGGTGGAAGGAAGATAGGACTAATGAGTTAAAGTCGCTGAAAACACAAAATAAAAAACTATAAACTTTGCCAGAGAGAAGAACATCTATTACACATGATTGCTTGTGTTGCTTAATTTACAGTCAGTAGTGTTTTTATAGACCATAATTGATTGTGAATCTATTTTTAAACTTTTGCTTTTTTATCAACTATAAATTGAAAAATCTCCCTTTTCACTTTTTTTCAACTACATAACTTCTCTTTTCATTCCTTTCTCATATTTATTTTCTACTCTATTTATTTCTCTCTATTTTAAATGTTTCAAGATGACTTTTGATCTGATTGAAAATGATTTTGACAGTAAATTGCAAAGTGTACGAGGATGTCGATATAGCCTATTGTTCCGTTTCATAATGTCACCGGAAAGAGCGAAAGATAATATTAGACAGCATGATCCTGGCAGTATGCCCATTTATGAAGCGTTACATTTTGCATCTTTGTGAGTTTATTGGTGAACTACGACTTACCTCATAGCTTTACTCAGATATTGAGGAAAACAAACTGTAATTTATAATTTTTATTTTTAAATTAGTATTTTGTGATATTTTTATCTTAACATTCTGGATAGATATTCATTCTACTTTATCTTGATATATTTTGTAACTCATATTTGCAGGCGGTCTCATAAATGGAGGATGTGGATGAAACGCTGGAAATGACATTCGAAGACTAATTTTTCCGTCAGTGACTTGGTGTTTTCCGTTGTTCCCGTGTAGAGATAGGCAATTTTAGAAGCATTTCCTAGGTTATCGCTATGAAATTAGTCATAAATATGTATACATGAAAACTATCTGTTAAGCACATTTTTCAGTCATTGTTTACCGTGTAAAGGAAAATGGTTCAGTTAGGTATTTTCCAATGCCAAACCCAAAACGCACACAAGGTAATGCTTTGTTTTTGTCAAATGTTGTATAGACAAGCAGATATGCCGGTTACAGACACGACTTTAGCCGTGCTTGTTTCCAATTAGAATCCACGTTCTACACCAATCACTAAGGTTTGCTTCAGCTGCGTTCAACCATGGAGTGTGTCAAACGAAACTGCATAATTTTTACATCTAATAGCATCTGTTCTTATTTCATTGTAAGCATAGTTGGCCCAGTCATGAAACTTTTGAGACTTGTCGCTTGGCAGTCAAATTCAAATGCGATTCTTAAGTGTACTATTGATTATTCACCGAATGTTAATCCAAGGTTCTTTCAAGGGTCGAATCTAGTCTCGAAATACAAAAAATGCGCATCTTTTGTTTAGCAAACAATATCACACGGCAAGTTCGCATAAAATTATTCTTGGTGTAATACAGGGTGGGGGAAGTAAGTGAAACCTCAAGCATGGTGAAAAATAGAAAGAGAAATTTAACTCTTATTACACAAACTGGCTGAAATGATTTCCAGCATACCGAAAGTGAATTTAGATAGGAAGTAAAATGTTATATATGGGGAAGGAATGTAAGTGAAGGATTGGGGTATGGTCTAGTCGAGGTTGGCAATGACAGCATCAACAACCTGCTGTGTAGTGCTGTCTCCACCAAGATCTTTAGTCATGTACTTACCCTCCGAAATCACACGCTTCACAGCAGTCTCGAGTCTGTCAGCAAATGAAGGAAACTGAAGATGCCTCAGCATCATGGCTGAGGAGAGAAGCAGCGCAACAGGATTTGCCTTCTTCTGCTCCACCTGATTTTCCTTTCCAACATTTCCAGCCGAAGCACCTTGCTCAAACACAGCATGATCTGCCCCAACGTTTCCTGCAGTGCAGTCACATCAATTATCTATAAATCATCCATTCATTCATTTCTTGCTTCTTCTGGCTCTTAACCATATTAATATTAACGGTCATTGACAGTATTCAATTACCTCCAGGCATTACACCAGTGCCTCCAGCAATTCCAGCTGCCGTATTAGCCACTAGATTTCCATACAGATTAGGAGTGACCTAAGATAATGAATCACACGGGTACAGGAGATTTAGAATGGGTAAAACTAGCTCTTAAGCATTAGAAACTACGAGACTTTCTTATGAAAATTATTGACTGGGAGAATAGCATGAACGAATTAACTAACCATAACATCGAATTGCTCGGGTTTGGAGACAAGTTGCATACAACAGTTATCGACAATAATCTCGTTGTACTTGATACCAGGATATTTGGTTGCAACTTGTCGGCAAGATTCTAGGAAGAGACCATCAGCGAGTTTCATGATGTTGGCTTTATGGACGGCGGTGACTTTCTTCCTGTTGTTAAGGTATGCATACTCGAAGGCATATTTTGCAATACGTTCGGAACAGAACTTGGACATAACCTGAATGATTTAGTGAGAGTGAGGGTTAGAATTAGAATGTGGATGATAGATAATGGTAAATTGAAAGAGTGGAGAGAGAAGTTTGACCTTGAGGCTCTCGACAACGCCGGGAACGACCTCGTGCTCGAGACCTGAATACTCGCCCTCTGTGTTCTCACGAATGACAACGATGTCGACGTTGTCGTGGCGGGTGGGCAAGCCGGGGAGGTTGAAGCAATTGACGAGGGAAGCGTAGAGATCGAGGTCCTTTCTGAGCTGAACGTTGAGGGAGCTTACTCCTCCACCCACCGGAGTCCTCAAACCACCCTTCAAGCAAACCTTGTTCTTCCGAATCGAATCCAGAACCTCCTCCGGCACACGCCTCATGTCCCCGTGCACCTCGTACTTCTCAAAGTAAAGAGGGGCGTGCATGGCCTCCATCACCTGCTCCACCGCGTTCGTCACCAGAGGCCCAATTCCGTCCCCCGGTATCAGTGTCACCCCCCGCGGCGCTCCGTCCCCCGGTCGAGGCATGTACGTCACGCTCCGTCTCATTTCCTTCATCGCCGCCTTCATCACTGATACTGACATTCTCACCTTACCTCTCACCCCCATCTCTCTCTCCTCTTCGATCTCACTCTCTCTCTCTAACAACAATCAAAACGAAAAGTCCTCTTTGCAATTTCCACTCATGCCCCCGAGCTAAATAAATAAAGGGGAAGTATGGTTTATTATTACCTTATTTATTCTGAAAGTAAAAAAGGATTACAATTAGGGAAAGAATATCAAAATGTCAATTGCAAAGAACAGGTACTGGATTCTGAGGCATGGCAAGAGCATTCCCAACGAGCGAGGCATCATCGTTTCCTCCATGGTTTTCTCCATTCCTTTTAAATCCTCCTTTCCATTGCTTTCTTAGTTGCTGATCTTTCATTCAATCTCAGGAAAATGGTACTCGCCCCGAATTCCAATTGGCCCCCGACGGTGTTCACCAGGCACAACTAGCTGCACAATTGTTCCAAAAGGTATCTCTCATTCCCTTATTTTTTTCTCCCAATCCTAAATCTTCCAACCTCATTCCACTCTTTCACTCTCTCTGGTCTGGAATTTCATGCCAATTATTATCTTTGCCGTTTTCTGTATATGCTCTAACCTCAACTCTTCACAGGAACTAGAGGCCAAAAATATACCGCTTGCTGATGTTCGCATTTGCTATTCTCCATTTTCAAGAACAATACACACCGCTAATCTTGTTGCTTCCTTCCTCAATCTTCCTTTTGATGGTCCCCAGTGTAAGGTGAACTAGAACAACTCAACCACCACAACTGCAACAATTTCGTCAATCCACATTCTGCACTTCCCTTTTCATTCATCCACTAATTTCCCATCCTTCAAATTTCATTTATTCTTATTCATCTCTTAATATCTGTACCTCTTTTCCTATTCATCTATTATTTTGCCTCGTCAATTGAGTCTCTTTTACTAAGCAGGTGATGGAAGATCTTCGTGAACGCTATTTTGGTCCCTCATATGAACTCTTATCGCATGATAAAGTAAGCCATGCTCAACGCCAGTTTCTTCAGCTTCCTTCTGTTTTTCAGTTCGCCTTAATTTATATCAAAACATAAAATAAAATTGCTATCCATTTTTGGTTATAGAGATCTTCTATCTTTGGAGCATTAATCTTGTTCTGATTAAGCATATCGTTGCCACCATTTAAAGGTTCTGGCGCATATAAGTACTGTCAAACCCTTTAGTTTCCAACTCATTGGTTTCTCCTTTCCATTCATTAACAGTACGAAGAAATTTGGGATATTGATGGAAAAGATCCACTTGTTGTTGGGCCAGGAGGAGGAGAAAGTGTCAAGGATGTTGCGGGTCGACTGGCAAGTGCTATGGCCACTATTGAATCAGAATTTGAAGGGTGGTGATGTCTTTCTTATGTAACACGATTTTTTTTTAGTGTGAATGTGTGCGAGGAATCTATTGGAGACCTGCAGTTTTTTCAAGCTGCCAAAATACTACTTTAAAATAAGCTGCATTCAGAAATTAGAAAACTTAATTTCTGTAATGGAATTTGATCTGACACATTGCTCTTCTGTTTTGAAGTTAAGTGAACTGATTTTGGTAGATTTAATTTTGAATCTTTATATTGAAACGTGTACAAGACATTAGAAAGTGTGAAAACTGATATTCTAATGTCAAAACAAGCAGGTACATAGTTCTTTCATCTGTGGTATACAAAATATTATTCTTGTCCTTAAACAAAAGGGAGATATTCTTATTTCCTTAAGTATATTTTGGTGTTTTTATTCATTGCTAATGTAATTCTGTCTGCATCTTGCAGATGTGCAATATTGGTAGTCAGCCATGGAGATCCCTTGCAAATATTGCAAGCAATTATGCATGCAGCTAATGAACATAAGGAACCCACCTATAATGACCTAGCATCAATATTAAAGGAAGTTCAGGTGGCACCCGTCCTGTCCCAGCACCGCAAATATGCGCTGCAAACCGGAGAGCTCAGGGTACTCATTTGAGATTTTAGGTCTATGATGGTTACAAAAAAGAGTCATGTGAGATCCCTTTATGAATTCGTTTCAAAATACAAACAGCTCTCCTGTAATATTTTAGGAACAGGGATCTGAATCCGTTTTTGTGCCTGTCATTTATTACTTTATTGATTATTCAGCAAATAATTTCAATCAGAAATAACATGATATCTGATGTGAATTTCAAACAAGGACTCACGGCTGAACATGTCACTAAGTCCATGCTTCTGAACATTTAGCAATTGGAGAGTGAAAAATAATATGTCTATGAATGTAAAGTGTGTAATTTTTTCCTTAGCGCATAACTCTTCCCAGTAAAAGAGTAATTTTTCATTTGACATGCCTAAAGACACTTAGTTTGGATTGGTATTCTTAAAAATTAGTTTCGATTGATGGGAAAAAAGGGAAATGGTATGAATTGGATCATAATGGAATATAATAAAATAAAATATCATTTGATTGTTTAAATATTTTATAATGAAATGATACAAACACACCATTCTTGAAGACGCGATAAACTGAGATATATAGATGTTTTATTATCTATATATAATCCTTATTCTAAGAGTATTTTATATTTTTATCTATTGTATATCCTCACTTAAGAAAAGAAGTATTGTATACACAATAAAATCTCCTCTTCGTGATGACCTTCAAAATCAAAGGTGAATTGAATATTCATTGAGCTCCATCAATCGATTGTTGCGCTAGGACATTTGTTATAAACTTACACAATATCCCTGTCCCAAATCATAAACGAAGGGATTGTGGTATAATATCAATTCTAAACTTCTTTATAGGCTTTAAACAAACATACGAGATTTACTCAAATTAGACTCAGAAAATTATTAAGTCAAGAAGTCATTATAATTTTTAAATTTAATACTATAAATATCATAATTGAAATAAGAAGAATGTTAAAAGAACTTGCTTAATGTAATTTTTCTGAAACACCTTACAATTAAGTAAAACTTACTAAGCATTATAAAATAAAAATTACCAAATGAGAGAAATGAAACTACAAAAACTTAAAAATTGTAACAATAAACTCAATAAAATAGACGATATCAGGTNATTGCATTGATCCATTTGAGAAGCATCACTAATGAAAAAATGACTTTTTATGACATACAAAATTGACCTATTATGACGTAATTTCTGGAGACATAGTTCTGGGCGTCATAATAAGTCTGCACATTTTATGACGTAGCGAAAATTTACGTCATAATAGCTTGAACATATTATGACGTAGTTTCTGAAATCCGTCATAATATGCGCGAAAGTTATTATGACGTAGATTTAGTGATACGTTATAATATATGGTTTTCAGAAACTAACATATTATGACGTAGTTTCTGAAATCCGTCATAATATGCGCGAAAGTTATTATGACGTAGCTTTATTGATACCTTATAATATATGGTTTTTAGAAACTAACATATTATGACGTAAATTATTTAGTACGTCATAATATATGTTTTTTTTTAAAAAAAATTGATTATTACAATTGACATCCAATGAAATTATAATTATATTCCTGTACTATAATCTCATCCAATCAATTTATAATCAATATAATTTCAAATAACAAATGAATGGAACTAACAAAACAAATTTCATTTTAAACATTAAATTGTCTAATAATATTTATACATATGAAACTATATATTCAATTCAAATATTACATTAATGTCATATACTATTGAAGTGTAGCTAAGTTTCTACTAATGCTTAAAAGAAAAGAAGCCCAATTCCTTCTAATGTCTTCAATGTCTGCAGTTTCCATTGGAGATGAATCATTAAAGATCTACAAATAAAAGAATAAAGTTAAACAATATTGTAATGAATAGTTAAATAAGTATTTAGTTAGTTTTTTAATACCTGATTCCATGATTCAGTCATGTTTGTAGAAATAATGGTATGCATGTGTTTCATTACATAATACGCACACTCATAGCTGCCCAACTGACGTCGACACTGCAAATTAAATACAAATAATCATGACTCATTGAAACCAAGGACACAAAATATCATATTATACTCTAGCTAGCCTTTGCACTATGTATCTTTGATCAATTTTGCTTAACCAAATTTCCCAAAACCAACAACACAGCCAATTCCTCATTAAAATAGCAATCACAAAACACAAAACAAAGGTCAACTTCTCTTACATTAGGTGTGATTATTTGCATCTTCTTCCTAGAAACACATGGAATACCCCGCANCCTTGAATGAGCTTCCAAAGACCTATACAAAAGGTAGACATCCATTACATCATAATAATAATAATATAGGAAGGAATCAAAATAGAACGGAAAACTTACGCCTGTAATATATTTTTGATGGACAATGTGTTAGCTTTCTTATGCAAGGAACACAAGAGAACTACAATAGAATGATCAGGAACAATAATTAGCAATTGCCAATAATTAATCCGTCTATTATTATAGAATACATGCCAAAAAATATATTTGAAGACATTAAAATTAAAATTAGGCTTCGCATGAATTTCTAACAATCTTCTCTGCTATAAGTCGAGTTTCTTCAGATGTGTATTCTCCTGATGGCTTAGTGCGAGCTCGCTTCCATTTCTCATGACGTGGAGGTGGAGAAATCAAACTCAAATCTGACTGATCATCGGTAGCTAAGGAAGAGGCCTCACGGATCATAATCTCCTCTAACCTATCATATCCCCCACGAGACAATCTGTGTGGGTGGACATTATTTTTTTGAAGGTCTTGTGCAACTTTTCTCTTTTCCTATTTCAAACATGTGACATAAACAATTAATAACAAATTATGAAACAGAAAAAATGAATATCAAATAATAAATAAAACATTAAATTTACCTGAAAGGCATGTTCTAATCGTTTGTCCCGAAAAGCCTGCCACGTTTCCTCGTCAAGGAACTGATATGTCTCACAAGGATTCTTGTGACTTAACTTCCCATAAATATATCGATTGGTAAGGCCTAGACTTGACTTGATAACTAATGACAATGTTATTCTCAACCTTATCAACAAGCTGGACGAGCCATTTTTACTCACTTGGTATGCTTCTATGCTCCATTTGCTTGACTCATATTTGAAGCTTTTTGGTCCTTTCTTTTCTTTCTGTGGTTTCTTTACTTGTTCTCTCGAACCTGAGGTAATCTGTGGTCTCTCGCTGGTTAATTATGATGGATCTTGTTAATATATATTTCAATATTTTGGATGAACGGACTTGGACATGAATGGTGTCCTTTGTGTTATGTTATGCAGAGCATTTACTGTTTAGGTTCCACAAATATGGCTGTAAAGCTTCAACTTTTTTGCAGCAATAGCTTTCTAAACTTTGTGAAAGTCACGTTCTCCTAATTTTGATGATATTCTGTGTGTTAACAGTATATCTTAAGATTTTTAGAACTATAACTAACATGGTTAAACATTGTTGTCATACGACAGGAATGGTATAAAACAAAGGAAAAATTCATGGCAAGATGGTGTTTTGGGAACCAACTGCCCCATTCCTCCAAACTCAAATTACACATACAAGTTTCAGACCAAGGATCAGATTGGCACATACACATACTTTCCATCAACTCAACTGCATAAAGCAGCTGGAGGGTTTGGAGGACTTAATGTTTATCACAGATCTGTTATCCCAATCCCTTATTCCCTTAATGTTTGGAGGACTTAATTTTTGTTTTCTGCACAGTTTTTTTATTTGGTTTTTTAAAATTGTTACGAATTGAACCTGAATCAAGTGAGTAAATTACTACATTCCCCTCAGCTCAATCAAAAACTATTATAATATAAAAGAGGAAATTGTACTTAATTTTTCCTATAAAAATTCATATAAATGAAAATAAGAAAATGTATAAATGTTTACAAGGAAATAAATACATATCGTAAAAGCTATAAAAATAAAAATAAGTCTTACTTGTGTTTGTAAAGCTTTCTAAAAAAATATATCAGTAAAGCAATATAATGCTGATGCATTTGCAATGGTCATATGTTAGAAAAGCTAAAAGTTGCATTGATAGCTGCAGTAAACCGATCTGCAGAATTTTCCTAGTTGGTCTAGCCTATGTGTTATTTTGATTGAGCATTTAGATCATTGCCAATCATCCAAATTACTTTCTGCCACTTGGAGCAAATTTCTTTGACTGTATTAAGTTCAGTTTAATTGTGTTCAAGTTGAATTAGTTTTGATTGCAAGATTTGACTAGTATAGTTGCTTAAAAATGCTGGTAGCAGAACTGACATAGTCCAAATCTGATACACTTGGAATTTGGCTAGTATATCATTCCAAGTGCATAGAAATAGAACACATTATTAGCCATGTGACTGCAAAGAAAATCGCATTCAATTAAAAGGGACCAATAAAAATCATTAAGGAAATAAAGTTTGGTCCAAACAAAATTACCATTTTATTACCTGTCCCCTACGTGAAAATATGTCAGTAATCAGTCCCTATCATTATCATACTTNGAAAATTGCTGTCTTGTCAAANATTTGAATGATCAAAACATTATTCAAAGCAGGATTTTTCAAACAGTACAAATCGTTTCATTGAAATGTAGACTTTTCCATTTAGGGACTAATTGAAATGTCAAGCAATAGAACCAAAATTTGAGCTTACCATTTTTGTTCGTGTAAAATTATGAGTGATTTAGAATGCAGAATATTGACAGATATACACATGCTATCATGACTTTAGAACATGACAGAGAGATAAAACAGTCACCAGGCCAAAATGAAGAAAGCTGCGGCTGTAAAGCTTGTAAGTAATGTTCCCAAATTTAACAGTTCTTGAGAAAGAAGGGAGCACCGGTTCTCTTGATACAAAGGTCACCTAAAGTAAAATACAAATCCATTCATCATATTTCCAACAGTATGTATGAGCCTAACCAGAAAGGTGGAGCTTTCTTTCTAATATTTTGGCTTTAAAACTCACCAAGCAATTGCAGTCAAATTATCTAAATTTAACTGTAAAAATAATTTGGATCCTAAAAATAAGATTTTGGAATATCAAATAATCAGAAACCATGAAGTTCTACCTGAGCAGAAGCACCACCAAGTTCAACAATCCCAGTTGTATCCAAAGGATCACCAATTAAGTAAAACTTACTAAGCATTATAAAATAAAAATTACCAAATGAGAGAAATGAAACTACAAAAACTTAAAAATTGTAACAATAAACTCAA
>NC_028356.1:41547-107453 GCF_000741045.1 Vigna radiata var. radiata | reverse complement strand
AAAAAAAAAAAAAAAAGTCAGTTACTTGTCACGTTGCTTCGTGCTTGCTATGCAGTCTTGCTTTCCTTCCATTAACAACTTGGAACCTCTTTGCCAATATCTACCACTGAATTTCATTAGCTTGGTGACATTTCAAACTTTATATGGAGCTGAAGTAGATCACATGCACGCAATGAAGAAACAACTCCAGCATGCATGCAACCATGTTTGGCCAGTCTGCATTAAACCGTATCTTACAATTAAATTTAAGTACATCGTGTCAATATCAAATTAAGCAAATATTTTTTTTTTTTTTGTGATAAAATTCATTTTAAGAATATAATGTTTATTTGCTTTAATGTTATCCCTTTATTTAAAAGGTTCAGCTTGGTATATTACTATGGATTATCATATATTAAAAAAGAACAAGAGGTTCTTTTTTACTATTGCATCTGCATTCATTACTATCTTGAATCAATGGTTGGAATGTGATAGCAGCAACTGTTAATTACAAGAGGTTCTTCAGATATTCCTAAACCCAAAATCCCTGATCCAATGACATTTCACCTTGGTAGACTTTTTCAGTATTAATAGGTCCATTGGGTTGTTTTCTCCAAACCCAACCACTGAATGGGCCCATTTGAAAGCCCAACACCAAAGAATCCCTATCCTGTCTTCACTGCACTTACAGTTCCAAACACACAATTATAAGAAAAATCATTTGATACTATGCGACAATCATTTGACAATAATCATGGTATTTTTTAAAGAAAAATAACGAATATAAAAATAAAAATAAAATATAAGAGAAAATAATCACTAGTGCACGTCTGGAAATATAAAGCTAACCTTAATCTACAATATATACGATGTCATATTAATAATGATTATTCAATTATTAGGTGTTAAATGCGTGACGTTATATTAAAAGTGAATATTAAATTAATATATATTATATGGACAGATTAGTATTGATCTGTTTATATTTACTGTTCGGTCGACTCTCATAACGATAACCGAACAGTCAAGACAAAATAAAATTATCTCTTTAATAATAGAATAAAACATTATTAGACGATATCAGATAATAATTAGATCATGATTGAGTCAACAGTAATCAAAGACTCGTAAAAAAACCTATTAATATAAATATAAGATAGAGAAACAAGTGACTTTATTTATTTACATTTAATATTTAATTATTATAGTTGATCGGTAATCTAAAACTAACTTAAATTAACAAAATATAGAAAGGTGTATGTTTTATAATTTTAGTTGGGACAATGATATTTTGACAACACATATTGACAACTTTTTTGATAACGGGACATATATCATTATTTTATTGGTCTATTTGAATTTATGTTTAAAAAATATTTAAAACAAACCAATTACAAGCTGTCACGTATGCGTTGTTAAAAAGTTGTTAAAAAAGTGTTGTTAAAAAAAGTTTTTCCTTTTAATTGCATCCTCAGTACACTTTCTATTCGAAAGACACTATTACACATGCTGACTTCATTTAAACATGAAGTGTATTTGCAAGCAACTTTTGTTCCCTTCATACACCCATTGTCAGTGTCTCTTTAACATAAAAAAAGGAAGAGATTTAGCTGCTGAAAGATACGATCACGAACACACTCATTTCGAATCTATAGCAAAGATTTTGAATTGCTTCAAATGTTCTTAATTATTCTACCTGCCCATCTCATATGTTATACATTTTTTAATATTAATTAAGGAAAAAATATAAATGAAATCAATCTCGTAGACCAGGTTTACTATTACTAATAAAAAACAAAGACTCAATATCTAACGCAGATGCAATACAGATTCGTCGAGATCCAACAGGGACCCTTTTAAAATTTTTATTGTACTATATGGGAAAAATAAAAGAACATGAACACTTAAATTTGGAAAATGTCTGTTTGACTGAGAAAAGTCTGAACAGAAAGAAAAGAAAAAAAGGCATTGACTCTGCTTTGTAATAAAGTTTAGTTTGGAAATTATGGAGATGAATGATTGGTTTGAATGAAAATAGTTGTTGTTACTGGTAATGAAAGAGACAATGAAAGAATAAGAATAAAAGAGAATTGTTGATAACATCGGTATGAGATATGGAAATCCAAAACATAGCATAACTGTGTGAATGATTCAATGCGATGGAGAATCTAAAGCATTACGATTGCCTATCTTCAAACCATGCACATTATTACTATTTATTGCCGGCAATCCCATGCTTCATTTCTTTTTTCTTTATTCTGGTTTCCTGTTTATCAGACATCTTGCATTGCTATCAATACTAAACTATAATTATCTGTTAATGTCAAATCTATAGATTCTAGAGCCTAATCTCTCAGGGAATTTGGAACTCGAGGACCAGAAACAACTCCAAAGGAACCTCCCAACCACCTTCCACCTTAACACACCATTACTATTATTTTAACTTTTCTTCTTTTACAATACACATATATATATAATCTTCTATTATACATGCATATCTTAATTGAATTTGTTTTTCTTCTACTAACTCAACATTAAACTCTTCAAAATTTAAGTGTGAGTTCAAATTTCACATTGAGTAGTTTTTCGATTGTTGGATTGATGATCAATCATCTGATTCTAGTCTACTTTAAGTCTTAATTGTTTGTGTGTCTCTCTGCTCAAGTAAGATGTGTTTCACAAAAAGGTTTTAATGAATGGAATTGTGTCAAAAATGTCTTTACCTTGATCTCATATCTATATTTATAGAGTTTGCTATTAATCAAACTTATTAATTTATCATTATTGGTCGTTAAGATACTTGCTAACTGTCTATTAATAACCGTTATCTTATTAATTAGCTTTTGACTACCTTTACTTTACCGTGGCTATGCTCTATCAATAGTAAATTCACCTAAGGGGTTATCGATCGATATATCGTATAGTATAAGTAAAAATAAAAAAGTGAAATAACATATAAAGATGAAGATCTATCCATTCGTTATTTTAAAATTTTAAATAGAGAACGATATCAATGTCCTATGTAATTGGATTAAGATCTTATTATATGTGAACTTATTCTTTGATAAAAGTTTTTATTTAAAATTGGAGAGATTGAAATTATGTAAATATTATTTGATATTAATTTATTTTACTGAAATATATGAATTGCACTTATTTTAAAAAATATAAAAATATTATATTTAAGCATTAGTTAATTATGAATCATATCATATCATATTAAAAACAAATGAGGAAGATCACGGAGTTGTTGTGTTATATATTGTATACACCTTTAATAATAACATAACTTATTGCACTAATATAAAAATGTTAATTCCGTCACATATATAGGTGTGTTATCTGATGATAGAGATTGAAATATTGAGAAAAGAAAAATGGGCAGGTTTTTGTTTAGAAATGATGAAAGCATATATAGGAAGAAGATGAATCATGTAAGTTATTAGATGAAGAATGTGTAGTTAGTTTGAAGATAGGTTTGAATGAAGTGGAAATGATGTTGATAATAGATTAATGATTACTTTATAATTAAACATAGGCTATGGCAATGTCAATATGGGTCAATGAAACAGATGCGATTCTGAACATTTTTACGTAAAAGCAAAAACACCGAAAGGCAAAGGAGAAATAAAATAATGTAGAAATTATAAGAGAATTGTAAATGAACAGCATCTGACTAGGTTCTAACGTCACTCTAAATCAATTATAGGTTTTATGTCAAATCACTCAAAGATGCAAGTGGACTACTCAATCTCAAAAAGATATCATCATTATAACTATACTATACAAATTAATGCTCCATCATTTCCTCTAACATAATATTCAAAAACAAAATTAAATAAATAAATAAATATCATTTTTATATAAATAATATGATAAAAAAGAAAGAAAGAGATAATGAGATGAAAGTGTAAAATTAGGTATAGAAATAAGAAAACTTGGATATGGATAGAAATATAAAATTAGGGCAAGATGAGTGAGTCCCATTCTGCTTTTGCGTTTATTTATTTATTCATTGTAGTGGCTATTGAAAACTGTTAACACGTTCAAATCAACTATTATATAAAACATATCACAAGTTGCAACATGGCAAGTATTTTTCTTTTTAAAAATTATATTAAAATTGTTACAAATATTTTATATAAACACCATTACATTTTTCTACTTCTATCTAATACTTAAATATAAACCAATGGTTTTGTTTTTTTTTTATTTAATTCTTTTTAAATTGCTTTATATTCTGAAATAAAAATATTGTTTAATTGGTGTTGTGTACATAAAAATGAAAGTACCCTTGCATCATTACCCAGATTATTAAATATATTGTTATTTGTTAAAATTAAAGATTTTTTATTTTTTTTCTATTTTATTTTATTTTTTCAATTTCTTCCTCTGCTTAGGTAGCTCTCACTTCCCTCGATCAACCTTTCCATTTTCAATTTGTAATCTGACATGAGTGATTAGAAGTAGTGATTAGGTGAAGGCATTTAATATACATAGTCTTAATTTTTTATTTATTAATAATTAATGATTTAGAATTTCAAAGCAAAACTGATTAAGTTTTCTCGATTATAATACTTGTTTAAATACTTCTTCTGTTCCATTCAAAAATATTAAAATTTACAGGATGTTCTCAATTAGAGTGGAACACTGATTATTTTATTTATAATTATTTCATTTGTTTTAATGAATATATTGTATTTACTAAAAAATAAGATTATTTTAAAATACTTTATCAAAAAAAGTATATTTATCGGTGCTTTTTTATTAATGTAAAAAAAAAAATAATTTCAATGATCAAAGAAAAAGCTCTCAACTACTTTAGATTAATTGTTATCTAAATGTTTACAAGACATTTAATATGCATAGAGTAATTACACCATTTCAGAAGGGATGTTATTTATTAAGTACTTTTTAATATAAGCGTAATAATTTTAAACAAGAAAAAAGGAAATTATTTTGATTTATATTTGAATTTAGATGGAATATTATCTTACAAAAAAAAATATTGTTGAAAATTATATTTTCAACAATACCCTTACATATAACTAATAGTAATTAATATGTTACCACTCAGTCATCTCTAACGAATTTACTCACAAAGGTTTAGTTAGGTGCAAATTAATTAAAAGAAAATCTCAAGTACTAAATATTTTTTAATCAGAAATTTTTAGAAAAAATTGTTAATTTAAAATAATTATGTATTAATTAATGTATTTATTAGTGGGGCAGGGAAAGATAGAAACTTTGGGGGATTGAATTACGTGTCAACAATATATTGGATGGTAGATGCCCTAGGATTTTCCACTTTGAAATATCTGCTTATTTTCTGAATATACTATTTATCATTCGACACTAATATTCACACTTTTTCCTCCATCGATATCAAACATCAATCATTATGATCATTATTAAATACTTTAATCAACTTCGACTAATATAAGGTTACTCTTTCTGTTTACTATATAATACTCATACTTTTAAAAGTAAAATCACTTCAATCTCACTTTTCTCCTTAATTATGATTCTAATATGTAAGGTTAACTTTTTAATTAACATATAAATTATTTCATTTTTCTTTATATTTAATTAAAAAAATTATTCCATATTGTTGTGGATACACGTGTCGGTAAAGGAGAATCGAGTTTACAAGGTGAAGCTATATTTTATTCTCCAAAATGAAGAGGCGGCTCTAATTTTTAATTTTATAATTTTACAATTTTATAATTATAATTAAAATAAAAATTTACTGAAATGTAGGGTAGGTTCACACTTCCAGACACTTCTATGCGTTAATGCTGTGTTCCTGTTATTTTTTTCTGTAATATATTTTATTCTCTTTATCTCTCTCACTATTTTTTTTTATTATTTTTTAATTGGTTAGAAATTGAAAGAAGATTCCTTCGCCGACCTATTTCTTAAAAGGGATTTGTTTCCTTCAATCACTAATTACTAATTACTGTACATACGTAAGCCCATTAACCATCATCCACCTCCACATAAAGTAGACTTCGTTAAGGAATTAATTATTTTAATGCTTCATTACTAATGTTTTTATTTTAAATAATCAAATCACTTTAATCGGCTTTCTATTATAATATAAAATCCAATCTTCAAAACATCACCAAGGTTTGGGTTTATTTTCGAATTGTGAAATTTAAAGTGGAGCAAGTGCTATCCAAGAACCACTTACCTTATTTCTTATATTCTTACGATGGGAATAATTAGGGGAAAGGATCCCTAGATCATGAAAATTAGTGTGAAGATAAAAAGATTGGAAGAAAAATATATGATAAAAAGATGTTCTAGGGTATTTAACTTCGTTTAATAAATCAATCTTGATAATTATACTAAAACATATATGAATCATAATATTAAAAAAATATTTTTCTAATAAAAATAATAAATCATAATACTAAACAAGGTAAAATAAAATAATAATTAATATCTCATAAAGGGAGGATTGACATTAAAATGAAAAAACGTAACTCGTGTTATTTCTAGTAGATATAATATCTCAATATTCTTTCACGTTAAGGGATATAATACATTTTAAAAGTAAAAATAAACATTAATGGATGATCCAATAGTAGTTCAATAAACAACAAATTTTGTTAAAATAAACTCAAACTCACGATTCTAACATTATTTTAAAAAGTGAATTTTAAATCTAATTCAATCTTATAAAATTGACTTGTAATGGAAAGTTTACACATATTTATATGGACCATGATATATTAACAACTTTTTTTAACAATAGATTATGTATTACTATTTTATTGGTTCGTATGTTGAAAAAGGACCAATTACAAACAACCACATAGACGGTTATAACATTAAAGTTTACATATTTATATATTGTGAATTGTCCTTATTTATAGTTGATGTGAAATTTTAAAAAATCTTCCCTATGCATCCAATGAATGAATATTTGCATGTTATAGGAATTTTTGTTCTACGTATGTATGCCAATTAGAGTGGGAAAATATGAATAATTGCGTAATTGCATACATAATGAGTTATCTTTCTTAATTAATATATTTTACTCAATAAGAACCCTTTATCCGTATTTAATCTCAAACTACCGTTCTATTTACGTAAACAATATATCATTAGAAACACTGCATAAAAGTAAAACATTAAAAGAAGATTATATACTTTATAAAAGTGTATTATCTTCATTAATTATTAGATATGTATATATAAATTAGATGTGTGAAATTTATACAATATATTCCTTAAAAAAAAACAATATGATATCATCGTTTTAATTTTACTAGGTAGTTTGTGATTCAGCAATTATATACATCATAATATAATATACAAAGTTATCAAGACATGAAAGAACACTAAATTTTATAATCGACACGCTTCTCTATGGTATGTATGTATTTGAGGCATATTTGTTATCCATTAATCGGTTAAATTAGTTTTCTTTCATTTTTTTAAATTTATTATAATTGTAATTTTCTATGACGATCAATTTGTATTCATATTTATTGTTCAGGCAAATGGAAAGGAAAATATAGTTGTAACATTCAATCCTTGCACGAGGGAAATATAGTTTTATTGTATTGAAATTATTTTTAAATTACTAAATTTACTTAAAATATAATATTTATATTAAATTTTATCATGAATTTATATTGAATGCATATTTTCTATGAAAAATGAGAAACTAAATTTTAACGATGATATGTAGCTTTCAGTGTAAAAATAAAGAATGCTAGTTAAAGAGGTTGAAAAATAATTTTAAACTACGTTGTCCAGCTGGTCTTGTTCGTACCACGTCCATTTCATGACAGATGTCAAAATAAAAATCCTTCTTCACATACCGTTTTATTTTATTCTTTATTTATTATTTAAATACTAATTAGTTCCTTAATTTTAAACCTCAAGAATAACATTTCCAATCCTTTTTACCGAGAAATAAACATGGGAGAGACAAAGATGTTGCCATAAATAAGATTTTTATATTTAATGTTCGATTATATTTATATCTAAATCAATTTCAAAGTAAATAATAAAAGTATGAGTGGCTATAGTACAAAATAAAATAAAATAAAATTTTAAAAAATATAGTACCGACAGGTAAACAAAATGTTTATAACGATTAAATGATGTTTCTGAAGAAAGGACAGACTGATGGAAATGATCTTTGTAAAGGCTTATTAATGTCAAAATCAATGATTTATTCTCTATACATGCAATTGATATAGACATCCGATGTTGAAACGTGAATTCCATTGCAAAGTACAAATTTCTAAGAGTAATATATTACAATACGATACATTAATAAGTATTTAAAATTTATCACAATCATAAAAGATGTATTTAAATTCGTATGTCTTATAGTTAATTAAGTATTTAATACTTTATTTTGTAATATTATTTATCTTATTCGATATCTCTCTTTTTTTTTTTCAGTAAACTAGAACGTTGCATTAATATTTTTTTAGATGGTATACGATGTCTGAATTTTAATATTCACAACTGTGACCTTGTGAAAGTACACCCTGTAATATTTTTTGAATAATTAGGGGAGGTTATTAGTGTAAATAATTAAACACTCAACTTTTTATTTCTATATTTTTTAACCGATATTTAAATTCTTAATAAATATGAGATTTTTTTATTAAAATATGAAAAAAATATAGAAGTATATGTGGGTATTTGATGTGCGTAGAATGTTTATAAAAAATGATATTTTAACACATAAAATTTTTACATTCATTTGATATTATTTTTTTTTTTACTTTTTATTCTTTTTTTCTTAAAAAAATAAAATTTTATATTTTTATGAGTATTTTATTCTTGTACTGAATGTAAAAATATATGATAGTAGTATTACTCAATGTTTATAGAAGAAAAGCAGTGAAACTTTTAGAAGAGATTAATTATAGTGTTTAAAAAAAAAAGGTGCAGAAACCTTGGATCTCTAGTTTAGGTAGCGAGGAAAACAACGTTGTATTAGAGTAGCAGTGTTTGTGATGCGCATTCTCGACTAATTTACCAATGAAAAAGAGAAGAATCTTTTTCAATTTCGCGGCCTCAACTTGGATTTTAGAATATATTATCATCTCTTTTTCTTTCTTTAAAAAAAAGAACTAAGAAATCTCTTCCATTGGTAAATTTAAATAATGTCATATACAGTATCTATATAGTATGTATGAATACGAATGTAGAAACATGGATTTGGCCAAAGAAGTCGTGCCCTTTACGCAATTTCGCATTCATCTTGAGTTTGCTATGGGGCTGCCACGTGGCGAAGAGAGGGAGAAAGAGAGAGAGAGAGTGAGTGAGAGTGAGGCACTCCTACTCTCCTACATTCTTCATGGTTATGATCTCCCACTATTATGCAGCCGCTTCTGCATTCTTATATTATTATTTATTATGTCAAAATCCTCATATTATATATATTCAAAGAGGTGCCAACGCTACTATATATATATATATATATATATATATATATATATATATATATATATATTCAAAATTACCTACCTATCAATGGATTCTTTTTATATATCATTGATTAAATAAAGAGATATAGTTTCTGGTGTATTTACTGATATTTAAATCTAACAACATCTTAATGGTACGATAGGTAGCACATATATATATATATATATATATATATATATAAGTATAATAAATAGTTAGTGTGATAATTAATGAGTCCTACACGTTGGTTTCAGACGTTGATTTTTTTAGTTGTTGTTCGTAATACAGGAAGCAGCTAAAATAAGTATATAATTATTTTACAGCGGCGAGTAAGGGGGAAGAGATGTGCACATAAATGAATAAATAAACACCGGCCACTGTGAGTGACTGAGAGAGGAAGGTCCCACTGGAATATCAGAAATTTTCCTTTTTCTGCTCATTTCTTTATATTCTATTCTGTTCTATATATATATAAAACCCTTATGTTGAGTTGTGTTGAGGTCGATCAGGTACTTGTTTTCTGAAGAATCCAATAAAATTTCCTTCTTTTTCAATCTTCATCTTCAACCAAAGTCTGGGAAGTGAATTAAGAGCAGGATGGAATATGGGGGGTTGGTGCAAAATTGTGGGTTTGGGAGCTTGTGGGAGTGTGATTCGGCCTCGGAAGAAGATTCGATCGAGGAGGTGCTGGCAGAAGGTTGCTGGGTGGAAACGAGTGGCGTTGGGAGCTGCGAGGCTCAGTATATTGGAAGTTCAGAAGCGGAGATGGAGGTGGAGTTGAGGAAGAGATGGTGGATTGGACCCAACAAGGCTAATTCCTCCGTCAAAGACAGACTGGTGGTGGCTGTCTGTTATCTCAGAGAATGCACAAAGAACTCCAATCTCATGATTCAGGTGTGGGTTCCCTTACGCAGAGGGCTTGTAGCTGGGCCTGAGTACCTCACCAGAAATTTAGATGACTGGGTTGCAGTTGAGATGAACATGAACGTCAACATGAACAGCGCAAGGGATGTGAGCCTTCGATTCTACCGAAGCCAGGAGTACCCTCGGCTTCCTTATTACGTGGATCTTCCTGGTTCTTTAGCCCTCCCTGTGTTCGAAAGAGGCACCGACACATGCCTCGGTGTCATCCAGATTCTAACGCCTCCCTGCGACACCATCAACTATTGCCCGCAGCTTCTTAACAATAATCTTCTCTGCAATCCTTTCCAGGTACTTCTTCTTCTTCTTCTTTAACTATTTCATGTTTAGTTTCTGCCATACCATATAGCATGCCATGTTTAGTAACGGAATCGGAACAGGCATTCGAGGAGGTGTACGAAGCGGCGGTGAATGAGATTGTGGAGGTGATGAGGTGTGTGTGCAGGGCGCAGAATGTGGCATTGGCTCTCAGCTGGGCTCCTTGTTGCATCCAGCAGGGAGGGAAGTGTGGTGGGTATGGCCATTCAACGGAGAATCACTTGTCAATAGTGGAGAGAGCGTGTTTTGTGGGAGATGCACAGGTTCTGGGCTTCAAGGAGGCTTCTTCTCAGCATCATCTCTTGCGAGGACAGGGAATCGTTGGCACGGCCTTCACAACGGCCAAGCCCTGTTTTGCGATCGACGTAGCCGCCTTCACCAGAGCCCAGTATCCTCTGGCTCACCACGCCAACATCTTTGGCCTGCACGCTGCCGTCGCCATTCCTCTAAGAAGCCTCTACACCGATTTTGTCGTCGAGTTCTTCCTTCCTAAGGACTGCCGTGACAGGGAACACCAAAGCCACTTCCTCAGCTCAATATCCCTGATCCTTCAGCAGTCTTGCCGGACCTTGCATGTTGTCATGGGGGACGAGTTCACGTTACCCCCGCTGCCGCCGCCGCCTCCACCACAGCCGCAGCCATACGTTAATAACAAAGAGGAGATAGTTATGAGTGAGAAATCGGACTCGCAGTGGCAGGCAGAAGCGTGCGGGTCGTGGATCGCGCACATGATGGAGGCCCAGGCCCAGGAGCAGAAGGCGAAAGGAGTGTGCGTGTCGTTGGAATACCTGGAAGAGGCGAAAGAGGAGTTCAAAGTGACAGGCAAGTGCCGGTGGGAGAGTGGCAGCGGCAGCGCTTACGATGCAGTAGAGGTTCAGGAGCAGCATATGTTCGGCGATGAATCTCAGACCCAAACACAAACTCAGAATTTTGGCGGGCGACGTGGCAGAAAGTCCGGCGAGAAGAGGCGTACGAAGGCGGAGAAGACCATCAGTTTGCCAGTTCTGAGACAGTACTTCGCCGGAAGCCTGAAAGATGCAGCAAAGAGCATCGGAGGTGAGATTTATATTTATATATATGTATATATATATATATACATATATATATTGATGATCGTCATCAATCAAACTCAATATATCCGTTCTGTTGAAATTTATTAACGAATCGATTCGTGCATGCATGCATGCATGCATGCACAACGCATATGCAGTGTGTCCAACAACTCTGAAAAGGATATGCAGACAGCACGGAATCACGAGGTGGCCATCGAGGAAGATAAAGAAAGTAGGGCACTCTTTGAAGAAGCTTCAGCTAGTGATCGATTCGGTGCAGGGTGCAGAGGGTGCCATACAGATCGGCTCTTTCTACAACAGTTTTCCAGAGTTGAGCTCTGCCACCTCTCAGTCGAAGAACAATAACAGCAGCAACAACAACTCCTCCTCCTTGTACGGCCATTCCCCACCGTCATCCTCGTCTCCTTCCACCGTGCCTCCTCAACAGCAGCATCTGTATTTCAGCACACCCAACGTGTCCCAAACAGGTCTTCGGGTGAAGGCTACTTTTGGGGATGAAAAAATCCGTTTCAGCTTGCAACCGAAGTGGGGTTTCAGAGATTTGGAGGTTGAGATCGGAAGGCGTTTCAATGTGAAGGATTTGGGGAATTTGGTGGTAAAGTATTTGGATGATGAAGGAGAATGGGTTGTTTTGGCCTGCGATGGTGATCTTGAGGAGTGCAAAGATTTGCATACAACCTATGAGAGCCGCACCATTAGACTTGCCCTATTTCAACCTTCTCCTTAACCTTACAATTTCCCAACCATTTTATTTATTTATTTCTTCCTTCCTTCTTCCTTCAAATCCTAACATTTCCATCAACATTATATATATATATATCTTCTGTCTCCAAATATCTCTACTCAATCCTTTCATTTTCTCATTTACTTCTAACATAATTTGCATGCATCAATTTTAACATATTATCACTATCAAAGGTTAGTAGTACAAATTACACGTCTTTGATAGTAGTACAATTACACGTATGTAATTTGATTGATTAAAAAAGTTTATCATGTATATATATATATATATATCACCTGAATGTTAAAATAAATAAAAAAATGTGTCAAAATATAATTATTTCTATAAAAAAAAAAATACTCTTTACTTCTCAATAATTTTAACTACTCATAAAAGCTGCCTCTTTCTATTTGTAGAATTCGTCTTACGACAACTCAAGCTCAACTAGTTGAGTTAGATTCCCTTAAATGGAAATCTTTATATGAATGTAATACTGAAAAAAGAAAGCCTATGGTTTAGCTATAAAGCATTATTAAAAAGTGAAGTAGTTGGTGGAAAAATTAACATTATTTATACCCAAACTCATTCGAAGTATAATAAAAAATTTATATACGTTTGTAACAAAAGCTTAATAAGGTTACACTTTTGTTTCTACAGAAGCCAATTAGTTGTAGACTTGCGAAAGTGAAGAACAGCACATAGATTGTGTAAAGTTGGGAGAGCCTACATACGTCTTTTCGATTTAATTTATAAGTTTAGTTTCCTATAATTAACTATTATTTATAAGAAGGGGATCAGTTAAAGTTAATTAATTAGTTAAAAGTTAGAAAAAGATTGTAATTAACGTGTGTGCAAGTTTTCACTACTTTTACTACTTTTACTGCTACTTGAAACTCGATGTCCTATATGTTTAGGAAAATTATTCTGAGACAAACTTTTGTTTATACATTCATTTTGCACAACACTTTTAATAATAAAATATTATATTAAATATAATAAAAAAGTATAAATGCAATATTATAATAAAATAATAGTTTATAAGTGTAAGTTGAATGGAAGAGAAAAATTTAGTGTCAAATATTAGCTACCATATTTTTAATATTTGGATGAAAAAGTGATTATTTAGTTGTAGGTGACCGATTTTGTTTTTTTTTTGAGAAGCTAAAAAAACTTTAAATATTAAAAAGAAATTATATAACCATTGTTTAATTTCATATTTAAAAATCATCTAATTTTGTCCGCGTTTAAATGATTTTAACGGAATATATCCTCGTCTTATACAACAAAATTAACATTTTATTCTAGCACTCCATGTTCCTTTCTCCCATGCACCTTCCATATTTGTTTTTTCACAACTTATTTCAAGTCAACTGAATTGATAAAAAATTCTAAAAGAAATTGGAAAAGAAAACTTAAATTTACAACATCACATAAAATGTTAATTATTTTTTTCACAACATCCACAACTTTTTTCACAACTTATTCAAATATAATTATTTTTCTACATCTACCAAAATATAGTTGCAAAATATAGTTGCAGAAGTAATGAAACATCTATTTTCGATTTTAACTAATTAAAAATATTTTTGTGAATTTTTCTACAACTGAGTCCGTTTCAATTGGAAACATTATTTTAAAGTAAAAAAATTATCAAGTTGACGCATAAATGAGAAATGTACCCCGTAAATCAATATTTTCTAAAAATAAAATTATCTACTCCATATTATACGTTTAAACGTGATTCTCAAGAACATTCTAATAATGAAAATATTTCATTGAAAATTGAACTTTAGGATTTTATGATCAGAATTGTTACTTAGAATATCCTAAAATATGACAACAACAGTGAATTACAGAACAATTTTACGTTGTTATCTAATCACAAATGACCGTCGATTTGAGTTTTAACATTATTAATTTAAAAGTTGGCAGACTTATTTTGTGATGATGTCAAACTATTTCCAATTTATAGTACATTTCTTTATAAAAATTGTAACTGTGAAGTACCTACCAATCGTCAGAAATAAGCAGATGTTCCTCCGTGAAAATGTTCAGATACATAAGTCAAAACAATTTTTCAATCCAAAAGTCAAAAGAAAAGATACTACGAATCCTTTTGTCAAAACAATTTTTCTGTTCATCAAACATGTGATCTAGCTTCATCTAAGAAAGAGAAGCACGTCATCTTCTAAATGACTATATATCTCAACGGAGGACCAAACAAGCTCAATGCCACCTGAAAAGGAAGGGCAAAAACGTTAGATTCTAATTAGTGTCACTGCACATAATTAGAACACATTTTACCTTTTACTCCTTATTTAAAAACTTGTCTTAACTTTCATATATAATATTTTTAATCTTTAGAATAAAATTAAAATTATAGGTGTGAGGATCAAAATGAATGATTTTTAAGTATAAAGATATATAATGGTAGTAGGGTAAATTTAATTGGATTATTATATGGGTAGCAAGAGGGTGCTTATGCCCCGACGGTGGGGCCTTATGGGAAAGGGCCCAGCCCAATACGGACAGCACACCCCCACTACGCACTTCTGTATCGACTGAATCAATATAACAGAAAATAAATGAGTTTATGGTTTTGTAGGTGAAAAGGCAGTATGAGTCTGAGAAGAATGTATAACAAATAGAGGAGTAGAGATGGATTCTGAGAAGGTGAGCGCAGTGTTCGATTGGGAAAGGCCAAAAACTGTGAAAGGGTTAAGGGGGTTCTTGGGGTTGACGGGTTGGCAAAATTGCCAAGCCCTTGACAGAGGTACTGAAAGAAAGGAGGGTTCTGTTGAAAGCAGAGGAGGTCTTTACCAGATTTTCAACAGCCCTTTAACATAGAACGTGATGCAGGGGAAGAAACTGATTGCCTTCTTTAGTAACAAGGCCTTGTCTGAAGGAACGTTGAACAAGTCCATCTATGAAAAAGAATGGCCAATATTGGAGACCCTACTTACTGGGACAGAGATCTGTCTATAACTATCCAAAATCAACAGAATTGGATTGCAAATAAGGCAGGGACAGAGATCTGTTGGGATATGATTTTTAGATAGTTATAAAGCAGGGACTATAAAGATTTAGATGTTAGGACAGGTTGATGCTATCTGCGCAATCCTCATGGACGATTTCTCAATCCTCATGGATTTCCCAGCTGATAGCTAAGTTTCATGTGACGTAGACGATGATTACTCAGGGGTAGCCCAATCATTATTGGATTGATATGAAGACAGAGATCTTCTTGTTTGTCAGCAGTACAAATATCTGTTGTGCTCAACCACTCACTACCTACTATTCCGAATGCGGGAGGAGTTAAAACATGGACTTATAGTAAGGTTACCAAAATCGCAGGAGTACGCACATTTCCTTGCCACTCAAGCACCCATATTTAGCCAGAACTTGCGGAATTCCTTAGTCCATTATTGTGAGTGATCGAGACCCATTATTCCTAAGCATTTTTTATCTGGAAGGAATTCCTTGCCACTCAAAGGCCAGGGAACTCAATTAAAGATGAGCACTCGGAATCTGATGAACAAACGGAGGTCTTAAATCGGGTGCTGGAAGAAGGCGTATTGGTACAAGGAGGCATAAGTTGTACTCCTTCATTGCGTCTAGTTGCCGGATTATTCAGAGAGTAGGGGAGGTAGCCTAAACAAGCCTAAACAAACAAGTCAGAATTCTGGGAAGAAGGCGAACACCGAAAAGGGGGAAGTTACTACCAGAGAGCACCCCGATTTCAACCTTGGGGACAATGAGCTTTAATGACCTAATTGTTTGTTAGTAAGAGAGGGGGGCATGGTTGGAGACTTTAGCTAGCTTTGACAGGCCTTTGACGTGTGGGGGGTTAGGCCCTTGTACCTTGAGTCTTGATCAGGTTTCTTTATCAGAAACATATCACAGTGGGAGATCTCTCTTTTACTTCCAATCAAGCATGTCCAACAGCCACAAGACTTTTCTTCCTTACAATTTTCCACATCACAGAAATCCATCTGGATCCCAAATAGCAAAGATATCTCTATAGGGGAGAGAGACACACTACTAACATGGTGAACTGCTAACAAGGTGCACTTAGTAGTTTAAGGGCAGAAAAATTCATGCTTTTTAAGAAATACGAATCATCGCCACAGGAATTTTCAAAACAATCACCAAAGTGACTGTGAAGATTGACAAGGAGAATAGATTTCTTTTTCTATTCCAAGGTGGAGTTGGGTCCAGGCACACACCATTCTCAATAATACATTTTTTTCACATTGCCTGGCTGAACTTCTAAAAGGAATAACAAGACAGACAAAAATCTTCTAAACCCTAAACCCTAAAACGTGAGAGCAGTACAAATTTAGGGTCAACTGTACATTAGATAGTTTCATACCTTATACTGATTAACATTTCTTGCTTTATATGTTTTGTGGACTGTGAAGTAGAATATGGGTCATTAATTGTTATCCTCTTTATACTGCACATTCAAAGAAATGTTAACGTTATTGCATATTGAAAAAAATAGATACACAGACATAACTTAAGAAAGAAACCATACTTTCCAGCTTCATGGAATATTCGTTGAATGATCCTCTGGCAAATTCTCTACAGATAACAAAGTGGATGAAGCCGCTTGACCCTTTTCTCCCATCACTGCTAACAACCTGCAACCCCCATAAGATTTTTATTTCCTTAGGACTTTTAAGTATCATACAAGCAGTGAATACTCCTTCCGAGCAGCAACAATAAATGTATGGTCTCGGGTGAGCTTCTTCATTTTTCTGAAAGAAGTACGGATATGGGAACTGCATGAACATAAAGTAAGGATTAGATTATAGCATATACAAAGTTTGTTTGTAGGCAATGGACAAATAATGATTACTATATATAGCACTAGGATTAGTTAAATTAATACAAAAATCAATAAACGCTTCATTTGTTATCAGAATAGAAAGCCCATTTAACTTGTGATCATCTATGAAAAAGAGAAAATATGTCTTATGTTCATTGCCAAATACATCTTTTCCCTCTACCGTCTCTAGAAAAGAGTAAATATCAACATCCTATTTGTCAAATAGTACAACTGAAAAACTAGTACATGAAAATAGTACTTAATAACGAGTCAGCAAAATCGTCACACTGCCTATTCAATTTATCCTTAATACCTTCATTTATATAACTTCATTTATATTAAGCCACAAAAACTTTAGAAACAATAAAATTGAATACTTAACTTCCCTTCCCACGAGATATATATACCCAGATAGTTCCACACTTCAAACTAACATATTCAACTTAGCAGCAAACTATTTTAATATTCAAACTTCAAAAAAATTGAAAATAGTTAAGAAATCATTTGAAACTTCAAACTATTTTAATACACACAACTTGAGAATCGATAAGGCCGTAAATCATTTGAAAATAGTTAGATTAAGCGAATACACACAACTTCTTTAATTTTTTATGTTTCGCAAATTTACAGAACAAATTCGTGTAAGCAACTGAAAACTGGTGTTTCCTGAAAACAACTGAAATGCCGATCAAATTCAGTTTTTTCTCACAATTTGTTGCCTCTCCAAATGAAATTGTTTGGTAACTAGCTAGTGGATAAACCAAAACCACGACAACTTGGAAATAACCAAGAATGTTTTATATGCACAGTTGCTCAATTAAATAGGGTGTATAGGATAATCACCAATACCAAGGCGCTCCATAGTTACATTTCTGATACCTTTCTAGCGTTTTCAGCATACTGCATGTTCACACCAAATTAAACATTAAGAAAATTATTCTATTTCCACAACTACACAGAACATGTAGACACACTAAGAAGTACTTATGCATCCGAAAAATGTATATATAGCCCTTCATGTGCATCTTTTTTCGATCTTCAAACACTGCTGTTGTTTTTAGAGCAGAAAAGCAGCTTTGGGAGATGCAAATTTGTAATGAGAAGCCAATAATAATTTAGAAAGAAAATCTTCGTTTGTCAAACAAGCCAGACATATTGAAACAGATATAACTGATTGAAAAGTCACATCAAACAGTTTATACTTATTAAAATGGAGGAGATTATGTAGACAAATTATTGACCAAAGAAACAAAGTGATGAGCAAATTGAGGCAGAGAATTCGTACCATTACAAAACTTGATGAGTAAATAAATAAATAAATAATATAAAAAAATGCTTAGGCAAATAAAAAAGTAGTTTCAAATGATACATAAGAAGGAAAGAAATGGTGGAAACAAAGAACTAATTGCAGGAATAAAATAAACCCTAGGTAGGGCCAAAGATGTAAATTAGAGAGTGCCTTGCCTTGGTTAAAAGAAAATGAAAAAGTGGACATGATTTAGGTTTTTCGAGTGAATGTTAAAAACACTGAAAGCAAAATTAGCAGACACTAGCTAATATTGTTATTATATTGTATAAATAATATAAATAATACTTGACAGAAAAAATAATTAATGATGTGGTTCTTTTCCGAACACTTAATTGCATAGAAACAGAAGCCTGAGCAAAAACCTTTCCAGTAAAAGATTTTGAACCAGATCTACAAAGAACTTAAACAAATGAAGCAAAAAAATCAATTTCCGATCGCTGGGTTGAGAACCGAAAGAGGGTAAGAAAGAGAAAGGCGAAGGCTTGAAGAAAACCAAAAATTAAAGAAAAAGGAAGAGATAGAACAGCAAAAATCAAAGGAAGAGGTACCTTGAAGTGCTGCAAAACTCGTACAACTTTCCTCTAGTGGAGAAGATGATGATGATGAGAGCAAGCTCGGCATCACAGAGAACGGAAAGCTCATAAGCTTTCTTCAAAAGCCCGTTTCTTCGTTTTGCAATGATCTTGTTCTCAGTTCTCTTCAACTCATCAAAACTCAAACCGCAAGAAACTCTATACAAGGAGGATATGAGATATAGAAAATAAAATAGAAGGTAGGAAATCAAAAGTGAAAATAGAAATTGAAAATATGTGATTTGTGTGTTGCAATTGGAACGATGGATGGTATATTTATAATGCAAAGAAACGACCGTTGCAAAATTCTAAACGTTGGATTATGAACGTTGCCACCAACGTTCCAAAATTCAAATGAACGTTGGAAGTTGTGGAGGCTCTGCAGCAGCAGGACTGAGTATTTAGCAGCAGCACGCATCCTTGTGGTGTGTCTCTTCTTCATTAGTCCAATCTTTCAAGTAACCGAATCAGCTTTGAGCTGTATATGTCAGAGTAATTCATGAACAAATGCTGCATTCAGAGATTTTCTTTTCTTTTTCAATTATAAGATATGTTCTTATTTGCTTCACAACACATTCTTTACAGCATTTTTTTTTTATATTTTAAATTAAATGAAAAAGTTTTTGATGAAATATTTTAAATTTTCTTAAGAATATAATTTTTAGAAAATTTTTAAACTCTGTACATCTTCCGATCCATCTTCTTCACGTTTATTTCTGAATTTAATTTTAATACGTAACATGTAAACTTAGAAGAATTTCTATATAATTCTTTAAAATAAATTATCTTCACTTTAATGATAAAAGAATCTTTCTGCAAATTATGAATTTCAATCATCCTTTTCTTTTCTTCTACTTATTTTCGACAGTATTTTTCATAATTTGCTTTAAATTGAGCTGGTTTGAATGAGTATATTAGTTTGTGGATAAATATTATTTTTAATCATGCATTCGTAAAGTATTTAAATTTTTGCGATGGATTAAAGAAGTTTTTGTATTAAACTTTGTAAAATTTGTGCCTGCATTATTTAACGTTTATATAATGAAATTGAGGTGGATTTTGACATTACGTTTTACTAGTTATATGTTAATTTTCAGTGGAAAATACTTTAATATGAATATTCTAATAACATAGAGTATGATAAATCACCTTGATGTCACAGAAATTATAATTAAAAATTTCTCTAATTTTAAGTAATAAATTAGACGTATTAAAACAAATATCTGATTTACATCAATTATATCAGTCAAAGTATATTTATGCTTCAGAGTTATATTTTTTTAACTTATATATTCATTTAAACTATCTTATCCTTTCATCTCCAATAGGATAAACCATTTATATTTTTTTTAAATGCAATAATTTATCATAAAATTTTTCTTTTGCACGAGAATAACAAACTATCATTAATACGAAACGTATTAAAATGACAATTTCTTTTTTTAATTTAAAAAATGATTAAGATTAAAAAACAGTTAAATAAAAATCATCACATTTAAAAAATATCATTTTAAGGATGAAATTATTAATATAATTATTTTAATTTTAAGGATGCAAAAAAATAAATAAAAAAACAGATCATTCTTTAATATAATGTATGAAAACACAGAAAGATAGTTTTAAGAAACTATTTATAGAGAATATCTATGTGATGTTCCTATGTATACACTATACATAGGATATTGTATAATAATATTATTATTATAAACTATCTTTTACCACCCAATATTCATATAAAATTTGTAAGATTGTATTAATGATACGACATTATATATTCAAACATATCAAATCACTATATGTTTCTATTGTTAAGTGAGCATCCAAATCGGCATAAGGAAAATCACATTTTCATATCTCTTTCTCGTCTTCTCTGTGTTCACTCGCTATTAGTCGTCTTTGTGTACGCTGATTCCCATTTCGAATTATTTTATGTTAAATAATAAAACTAGAACAATTTTGACTTACAGTAACAAAATACTATAATAGAACTGTACTTTCAACAAATAATAAATTGATTCTAAAATGAGAATATTTATCGTTATTATTTCTTATCTGCATTCCTTAAAAATTAAATATACAAAAACCTTATCTGGTCGTTTAGCTGGTCAATCAGTGTGCCTGTAATGTTGGTTCTTGAGAGATAAAATCTGGAATGAACTGTCCGTAAAGCCTTTATAGAATCCTCCCGCTTTACAACTACAGTGATTTTGTAAGCAGAACAACCTTGTGCTACAGCACGTACATTTATGTTGGCCTGTGTTAAATTTCAAGAACATATTTGTCTACACATAAGTTAAACTAAAGAAACAACGTATTGCAAACCAAAAGAGGAGAATAGAAGGCAATTCATTAATTCAATGTAACTTTCATGTTTGGTGGATATATCTCAATTTCTTGTCTCTTTTTGTATACATTCTTGTTGTATATTTTCTAAATAGATTGCACAATTTTCTAAATAGGAACAAATAACAGTATAAAAATTTATCAAGTTGACGCATAAATGAGAAATGTACCCCGTAAATTATATTAGAGATTTTTTTTAAAAATATTTTAAGTACTATTTGTATAAAGTTGAGAATATGATTGTATAAGCTTAATCAATATTTTCAAAAATAAAATTATCTAACTCCATATTATACGTTTAAACGTGATTCTCAAGAAAATTCTAATAATGAAAATATTTCATTGAAAATTGAACTTAGGATTATGATCAGAATTGTTATGTTGTACTTAAAATACCCTAACATTGTTTGAGAATGACAACAATTTTACGTTTGTTATCTAATCACAAATGACCGTCGATTTGAGTTTTAACATTATTAATTTAAAAGTTGGCAAACTTATTTTGTGATGGAATGATGTCAAACTATTACCAATTTATAGTACATTTGATCTATAAAAATGTTCTCGGAATTATATCATATACACACTATTGTAACTGTGAAGAACCTAACAATCGTCAGAAATTAGATGTTCCGTCAACATGTTCAGATACATAAGCGATAAGCTTTTTCAATCCAAAAGTCAAAAGAAAAGATACTACTAATCCTTTTGTCAGAACAATTTTTCTGTTCATCAAACATGTGATCAGCGTTGTTAAAATCTAGCTTCATCTAATTAGAGGCTCTGTTCTGATGAAGTGCAAAGGGCACGTCATCCTCTAAATGACTGTATATCTCAACGGAGGACCAAACAAGCTCAATGCCACCTGAAAAGGAAGGGCAGAAAACGTTAGATGCTTCCTAATTAGTCACTGCACATAAGTTACTCATTTAATCTTGTACTTGAACACATTTTACCTTGTTATCCTTATATTAAAAACTGTCTTAACTTTCATATATAATATTTTTAATCTTTATAAAAAAATTAAAATTATAGGTGTGAGGATCAAAATGAATGATTTTTAAGTATAAAGATATAATGGTAGGGTAAATTTAAATGTGATAAATTTAATTGGATTATTTATTTGTTTAAAAGTTGTCAGTTTTAGAGTACAAGGGTCAATAGTTTATTATAGTGGTTATTAGATAATAACAGAAAATAAATGGTGTTTTAATAATAGAGTTTATTGTTTTGTAAGTGAAAAACCAATATATGAGTCCATAAATTGTAAGTGTCCAACTAACATAAAAGAAGAATGTATATAGTTATAAGAACTAAATGTGTGATTAAACGTTGTGCATATATACTTTTTGGGTACAGAAAGGTTTAGGGGGAAGTTAGGCTAGTAGTAACTGAACCAGAGCCGTAAAGGTAAAGTGCTCGATTACTATAGGCAGCACTTATCCAATTGGTAATTTTATGGATTAATGATTAATAAACTTGTAAGGCATGTTGAACACATTGTGAAATTGAATGCCATGTTTGATCAATAAAACTCAAAATGGAAACGTTGTAAAATCTATTTCATGACTTCAATGAAAAGCTACAGCCATTTGTGGAGTAAAAACCAAACACCAGAGACTTACTGGTAGAAACACAAGACCGTGCAAGAAGCCAATGATAACCAAGGCCAAGTACATCTGGAAGTAATACACCTGCAGAGACCCAAAAATTAATTCTAATGTTTATTGATCAGACAATAATCAAGTATTGGATCTAAGGGCGATATGCACATACCACAAAAATTTCAGATGTAGCGAAGCAAAGGACGATAACTCCGACTAATTTTGTAAGTGTGATTCCACTGCCAAACAAAGATAAATAATACAGAAAGAAAAATATCAAACAAAATAATAGTGCAGACAGGTCAATAATTTAGTCATAAATGCTATATACTTTCAACACACCTATCTCCCTCTGACTTTGATACCAAAATGTTACAAAAAAATACAATAACCTAATGCATTTACTTATACTATTAATTAACCAGCTCAATCACTAAGATATAATATAATATATAATGGGGGCATATCAGCTCTGGTTTGTTATCATTTGTTATCATCACAACAAAATTTTACCATACAAGCATACATGATGGTTAATAGATCCATATATGATTTGTAGACAAAATTTGTTGTTCTCAAGTATCAAACAACAGCAGTTATTACTAGATATTTTTGCTATACCCATAGTGAGCTACACATGGTACAAGGATAGATATGTTACGATCCATGGCATTTCCAAATGCAAAAGTACACGTAGTCAACCTGAATACAGAAGCCCCCATGGTACACAATGCTGTCTTTGCTCGTTGGTTCCTATCTCCCAAGCTTACCTGTGAAAACATGTATACAAGATCAGAAAATGTGCATGGTCACCAATAGGCAGGTGGTTCAATTGCATAAAGTCTCTGAATTTATCAAACTATCAATATTCCCCTAGTGACAAAGCAGGTTGAATTTCACATGCTTTAGTAATCCTCATAATCATAACCTCTTTTCCGAACAATCAGGAAGTAAACAGACATCACTGTTCCATTGAAAACCCTAGAGGAAAGACCTATCAATTTATAGAACAGAGGACCAGACTAACCGTGAAGGCATGGACTATGTGCACACAAAATTCCACAGCAATCCCTATTGCCATAATAAGGTTTACAACAGACACTGCAT
Source organism: Vigna radiata var. radiata (assembly GCF_000741045.1). Taxonomy (NCBI): domain Eukaryota; kingdom Viridiplantae; phylum Streptophyta; class Magnoliopsida; order Fabales; family Fabaceae; genus Vigna; species Vigna radiata. Next base: position 83,228 of record NC_028356.1, on the reverse strand, counting down.
TGAGTTGGATACCCAAAATTGCCATTACACCCTGCAGGAGTCACAAAGGTCGTTTGTTTGAGTCTGTAACTACGGAATTAAAAAGGATGTAAAAAGTAAAGCAAATAAAAATAAAAGATGAAATAAAATTTGCAACAGTAAGATAAATGATACCATGAGGTCCAAAATTATCATGACAATAACTAGTAATACGATTGCTGAACTCCACAAGCTGCATTGAATAGAAAACACAAAAGAGATATATTTATAACTGTAATGGAGAGAACATATTTGTAGTTTTAACTGTAAATATGCAAGACTTAAGTATACCTGGATGTGATGACCAAACAAACAACAAAAATAGCACCTGCGATATAACCTTAAGTTATTTAAAATGAATTTGATTAAGGAAAGATAGACTTGATATGACACATTTTCGCACAAGTAATAGTTAAAGAATATATGTCAAGGAGAAAGGGGAAACAAAACATGGACAAAAGTGGGTAGGTAGACATGAATTACATTTTCACTTTCAAATTTTGGTCCAATAAAAAATGTTAAGAGGATGGCAAATAAGTATTACCCATGGATATATATAGTTTTAAATCCCAATACTGAAATCTTTCCTACGTAAAAAGAACCAGATGATGCTATATATCCTTTCAAGAGACAGAAATAAAGCGGTTTGGCATTGTTGAGATGATAAACTACTTCATCAAAGACCATATAGATAGAATTTAGAAGTTTGAAGCCAAGAACATGGTATAAACCTTCTCAATAAAGGCTAAAATTTCAACATATAAAGTGCAAAATGCAAACATAAAGGAAAAATGAAGGATCAAAACAGACCGTCCAGCTTACACGAGGTTGACACGTGAGTATGTCATTCTGCATAGATATGCATTATTTAAATTAAATGGTTTTGGAACACCAACCTAGTGCTATGGTAATGTTGATCAAGGCAAACTTCCATATGTCCAGGTATTGTTCAAAGAAGATGTAAAACACTGAGTACGGAAAAATATCCATCTGCATGAGATAAATTTAGTCAACAAGAAGTGGAAACCCCAAAAGAATCAACAATGTTGTACACTGTACAGGTTTAGCAATTACAAAATGGTCCATAAGGACGAGAAAATGGAAACTAGATCCATAATCATACGAAATGCCATTTTGTCAAACTTACTATAACCAAAAAGACATTCCAAGAAAAAGTGATGAGTTAACAATACCAACAAACATGGGGACTCAGGTAAAGAGAAAAAGGAACAACAATTCCAGGTAAAATATTAGATTGGTAATGACAGAAATAATAAAAATAATAATAACAATAATAGAAAGAATAACAATAACACTAAATCAGTCCTCGTTAGCATTAATATAATTGACCCTTCTCATCTCATTCAATTATAGTAATGTTCATTATTATTGAAACCTCATAATAGTCAACTGAATCTAGTCTACAAAATCATTTATGATGGTTGGCCTTTCTTGTCCTGAAATTATTAGTCATTAGCATCAATTTTTAGTTGTTGTTTTAAATATGTAACTTTTAAATTTAGATCCTAAAAAAGTGTTTAATTTATTTTATTCTCTTCATATACATGCATAACTTTTTTATTGATGTCGTATGTTGATGTGACACTTTTGATGACTGACGTCAACATCTCTACTTCAGTCATTTTGTTGACGTGACAGGTGATGACATCATCATGACTTATAATGTCATCACCATTAGGTTCAACAGAGGAATTTAACTTCAAAAACCGAAAGCAAAAATTAAAAGAAGTTAAGAGGGATGAAAATAAAAAAAATAAAAGAAATAAGTCATAATAGTTATTGAGTCAATCATAGGAAAAGACTCATAAATGCAGTCCTAATAAAAAATAAAAATTACAAGGATAAAAAAATACCTGAATACCATATTACAAACAATTCCTAGATCCTGAATACAAAAACAGCTCAGGTAAAAATGCATAATGCCATTGATGCTCAAACCTTTAAAGAAGCAGAAATTCTCGCCGAAAAATCCCTTGCAGCTTGAATTGCATTAACATAGTCACCCTAACAAGATTTTCATTTGATCAAACACAGACGTGTGTGAAAAACTTTTGGCAAAGCAAGGAAAGCAAGGAAAAACTCTGCTTACTTGTCTATTAAGTGGTGTATGGTAAGTTCGAAACTCAGAAGCTTGGATAACACCACTCTCATAACCTGAAAGCTCAGTTATAAGCAGCAATATTTGTATATCAGATTTTAATGTTTAAGAATGTTATAGCAAATACAAAGGGAACAAAATAAAAGGTTTGTTCTTTTAAAAAGGGGGAGAGAGTATTTTTTTAAACCATTCAGATCTACACTGTTGGTGTAAGCTCCATGACCACCCTTTGCACAATCAGCTGATGGAAGTGCATCAAGAAACCAGGGAAGCTTCTCTCTGAACTGAGCCGTAGATGGACGATCGTTGACCAAATCCAAGTGGCGAAAACACTATGAATCAACCAGAAAGGTTTATATTTGCAACTTTGGGCTAGTATTATCCAACGTAATAATCAAGAAACTCGGGAGAAAGTATATTACTGTTGTGCAGTCTTTGCACACTCCACCCAACCCACATGGTCCTTCATCTGGTAAACAACAAGGTGGCTGAAAAATACAGATACTAACTATTACAAGTAGAAAGATACAACAATATTTAATTAGATTAATCATTTAAGCAATTAATTTAGAAACAAAAATAAAACCGAAGAAATAATGGAACCAGAATATCACAAAGCATATATACATATACATTATGCATGAATATAAGTTCAAAACGTATATAGGAGGACAGAGAAGTTGAACTCGTTGCATCCAAATTTTATCCAACGTATAAAGAAGCATGTACCTGATCATCAGGTGGACAATAAGAGCCATTTGTGAATTTTCGACAGCAGCTAAAAGCTTCAGGTGACATCCATACAAGGAAATCATCAAGCCACGATGCAGCTGGTTTGGCTATGTAGCTTGATTTTGGCATTAATGAAGCTCTTGATATCTGCAATATATAGAACCAAACGTACAAAATCCGTTCATACGGCAAACATAAAAAAGTAGAATACATCACAAGGGTGGTTATGTACAAATTCTAGAATTACAATTAACAGTCTAAATATAAAAGTAGTAATCCTCCCTTTAATAAGCCGAATATGAAATAAACTGTAATCACTTCCTTTCAAATCTATTACATTTATCAACTAGGTATTAGACTCTTGATCCAAAGGGGCCTTAACAGCAGCCTTCATTGCCACCTTGGCACCTTCATCGCCCAGAAACTACTGCCATCAGCCAACAGTGATGTTACTGAAATATGTTTCCAGTGGGTTTTTCCAGCAAAGATCCCCTCAAAAAACCAGCTGATGATGATGCCCCGGTACCCAAATTTACAGCCCCATCAAATAAGCCATGCCCCTTCATATGTGCAACCAGTAGCTACACATATTAATTGTGTGTACACCACATGCCACTGCCACCATAGAACAGGTCCCAGCCACTTTTTGTTATGTTTCAGGGGTTGATTTGTCCTATACTCCCTATTTTACAGCTATTAGAAAGTCCTATCTTCACATTCTTTTGACTGTGATTGCAGATCTGATTACCTTCTTTCCCCACCATGTCTGAGAAAAAACCATTTCTATTCCGTCTCCTAATTACCCCAAATAAATGGGGAAATATAACTTTTAAAACAGAATATGATGAATGTCCTAACCGATAGAGGTATAACCAAAGAGTATTTTTATTTGATATGTTGAGTACAGACATTCATTGGTCATATGTTAGTTTTATTCCTTAACAAGTCCAATCCACCTCCCTGAGTCTTCTGTAAAACACAAGAAGACAGAAAACATTGCAACGCAATTGAGGTCATATGTTAGTTTATGGACGGAGATAAGATTTGTTGAAAGTTTTGGGACATGTAGAACATTTTGAAGAAAAAGTTTGGAACATAAATAAATATCTGCATATTCTGCAACTATAGTTATACCCTACCTCCTATTGCTTGGAGGTAGGGTATAAGAATGAAAGAGTTGAAACAAGTATGTCATATGATCTTTAGCTCCCAAATCCACAATCCAAGAGTTAGCACTGTGTGAGACTCTCATACAAGAAACATTACATGAAAGAGCAAGAGAGTACAATTCAGAGGGTTTCTTAAGTGTTCACAGTAGGTCTTTCAGTGTTTTTATCTCCACAATATTAAATCCTCCCTCTGTTGATTTTGGGTCAGAAATCATGGAGATGAAAATCAGCAATTGGCTGTCTAATGGGTTAAAGAGAAAACAGCAATAAAAGCTGTTACAATGAAACTGCAGCAAATAAGGTTCTGGCCTCTTGAAGATAAAATGACAATAAAGGAAATATGTGGTAAAATCAGAGACCAAGGCTCCAGGAAAAAACTAGAACTCCAAGACCATGTGAAAAATTGTGTTGGCACTAAGAAAAATTACGCAAGATTACACCCATATTCAACAGTTATGGTATGCATAAGGGTTTACGGTTAGGGATTGGGGAATAAAAGAAGATAAAGACCGAAAAAGCTCACTTATACTATATTTAAGTTTGATATATACAAGGAAAGGGAGAGGGAGAAAGGAAATTGTTGTGCAAAATGAATTCAAGCCAAGATATATCACATTCTTACATCTCTAGATGAAGATAATTGATTAACTATCAGTTATAACGATCTGAGCAACCTCAAGTATCTGACTATCTGTCAGTTGGTTAAATATGAATAAACTAATCTATTCATACAAGAAGGTGCAATGAAAAGGAGTAAAACTATACTGCAATATTTATGAACATGACCATTGAATTACCTCATTTAAAAGAGAATTTGAATCACAGTGGCTAATGGAGCATAGCTGATTTGTGTGTTTGGATTCCAAACTGCGCAAGATACTCACAGGAAATCAGTTCAAGAGTTCAAATAATGCACTTAAACGTACATCTATGAGATTTTCATGTGCCAGTACAGTGGAGCAAAATAGTGATTTATATGATAATGTTCTTCCCACTAATTCTATGTCCTATTTTATTCAACTGCATCTTGCATGCTTAATGCATCATTTCAGTTTGTAAATAATACAAACTTGGTTATCTTCTTAAAAGACAATTAATAACAGACAAGTATACTTAGAGCAATAAAATTAATCAACCTGTAGTTGTAATCCTTTACAACAAAATATAATGGTGGTCCAACTCTAAGATACTCAGATATGTTACTGAAATAACCCTGAAAAGACCCAAAAAAATGAATGTGAGTCTGGACGGTACAAAATGAAACATGGGAAACAAATAGAAAATTAAACCTGAAGATAGGAATCTCGTGGAAGAGCAATCTGTTGCTCAAGACCAGGTTCAATCCTAGTGCATAATGCCTGCCAAAATAATATGAAACAAAAGAAAACACACACATAAATAGAATGACAGTTCTCAAAAGGGTCTTACAAAAAGTTAATATTTTCTCATTTCCCAAGAAACTTACAATGCTTGCTAAGGTAAATCCAAGAAAGATGGCGATGACCAAGATTTTAACTACCCGGAGTCCAAGAAATGGTGCATGAACCTCCTACAATCGCACAATGATAGAACACTTATTTTTAATCAGAAAAGTGAAAGTAATAGGTATCAAAATGCCTGAGAAACACTTCCACAAAAACCTAGCCATTTAAAGGGGAGAATCAAACACATAATATTCCAATAACAATCCCATACTACTCAATGTGGGACTTAGACACCCCATAATACCCAAATTACTATTGGTAGGAAACAAGATGGGCATAAAGAAACAAACGCTTTTTTCTTGATTAACAAGAACTAATTCTCCTCAAAGGGCTTCCCCATCACAAAGGATATTTCCTTTCTAAGAAATCTTTTAATTCCTTGAATGCCCCTTCCACAGTCATTCTCCAAATTTATGACTAATCCCCTCAAATTAACTGACTAATCCCAATAGAATAGTTATCCCAGTTAATAGAATCATGGAATTCACAATTTGAATCTAGTAACAAAACTAGTCAGTGATTTGCATCATAAGATGAATATCAAAAGATCCTAGAACCTCTACGCTCCCACCCTATTTGTCTACATTGGAAGCTATCTCTTGAGTGGGTTCTTTATACTAGTACTCGTTCTCCCAATTGATTCTGCTTCTGCATTCACTTCCTAGCATTTATATGAAGTTGTAAATTCCCCCTACACTGTACTTGATCTTCAACAGGTGAGAATTGTATTTGTTGGTTACTTGCTTCTAAAACTCCACTAAACTCACCTAAGCTTCAATCATGACTCATTTCACCCTTTTGTTGATAAGGCAAGTTGAAACAGTTTGATAGGAATCCAAGATAAAAAAATGATTTAATTTCCTCATTGCAACTAAGTACAATAAGGAAAAGTAGTTCTCCTATAGTTTCCCATTCAAAAAGGATTTATCTTTTTCTTACAAATGTTCTAATCCACTAAATGCCCATTCCACCCTCATTCTCCCCTGTTTATCTAGCTAACCCTTCAAACAAAGTACAAGATTATTATATCTTAAGAAATTTCTACCTGTGATAATCAAATAAAATAAGAAAAAAACAAAATTGAATTCATAAAACATGCGTAATAAGATGAAATTTATTTAAGTTTACACATAACCAACCCAAGAACTAAGTATAACTTTACCTTCATATACCACGTCAATAATCCATCTCTTTCCTGCCTGTTTCCTACACTTTGATTAGATATGCTTAGAACCATATATAAGCATGGAAAGAAAAAAGTCTGGCATGCAAAATACCAACAGAAGCTGAAAATAGTTCATGACTATTCTTGAATGGAACTGTGAGATATGTAAACGATTATCGAGATCAATTTTAAGGTAAAAGTTTAATCCACCACATGCACTACTTAAGAGTGTTGTGTATCCTTAACATGTTTGATGCTTCATTACACGAGGGCCTTTCAAATTGAAGTGTTGACAGAGCATGTAACAATCATGCCCTGTTCCATAATTAAATATCACCAAGACTAAACTAGCATCAAAAGGATCAAATTTGTAACCACTACAAGAAGCCTGTGATATCATGTCGAAGACCACTAGATCCAATAAGTTTATGGATTAACCTATTAGTACGAGATAAATTAGCAAGTGTGATTTATAGGTCTAAATAAAACCCTCATTAGCACAAATGTTTTATTTATATAGAGAGAAAGGAATCAATACAATAAATAAAGGAGATTTGGTATCCTTTGATAACAAGCAATGATACGAAATAAATAAAAATGTTCCTAATAATAAAATACATATATAATATAGATATTTATGATTATAAAGGATCAGCTCTTTATTTATATATAATTATAACAATATTCCTGATTATAAAAAATCAACTCTTTATTTCTATTAATTAAAACTGTATAAGATCAACTTCTATTGACAACATGATCATAAAGTCTATACCATTTTGAAAACCATCAAAACCCAAAAGCCTAAATTGTAAGATGCAAGCATAGCAGTAAACCAAAGTATTTGTGCCTTGACTTTATGCATGTACCTTCATTCTCCTCCACAGAGGACCGATTCAACTTTATGCATGGAAAACAGTCAATTCTGTTGTCCTTAGCTCTCACAAAGTCTAATGTAACCAAAGCTACAAAAGCAGTAATCTGCAGAAGAAAGTCCAGTAGAACCGCCAAAGCTATAGAAAAAAAAAAAAACAGCAGTAATCATTAACGTTATGAAATCCTAAAACCACTTTTTAAAGTAGTTGTATTTTTTACCCTCCTTTATTTATGTATGGATGAAATTTTCCAGCTCAGTTTTCTGTTTTCCAAAAATAAAAGGTGAGAAGAGATAATTCTTTAACCTGCAATCATGGAGAAAACACGGCATGCTGGCATGGAAACAAATGACCCTACAGCAAATGCCAAAATCTCTGATAAGCTGGCTAGCGTTATTGAAGGTCCAACTTCACCCATTGCATTGCTTATTTGTTCTTCAACTGGTAAATTTGAGGGTTGTCGCTTCACAGCATCTACGATTATACACATATTATCAACACCAACCTGAACAAAAAATGAAAATTCAAATAGAAGTATGATCTTACATAACTTGCAAAAAAGTAAGGTTAAAATGTTAACAAAACATTCATTTACAGAATGACCCAAATTTAGAGGACGGGATCTGAATTAACTTCAGAAAATGGTAGTCAGCATATATGATATTTATATACATCCATTTTTAAGACAATAACAATGAATTCAAGCTATTTCCTATGACACACTATTGCTCGAAGGATGCATGAACTAAATATAACAAAACTTACTCTTCAACATTCTAATAATTAAAATTAAAGTTAAACTAAACATTACTCAATCACTCCTCTAAAGTTGTTGCATAGGAATCATGCAACAAGCGGGTTCCAAACATAACTAACTTGAGGACCTCAATGAATGTTGGTCAAAATGTTAAGAGTAGCTATCTAGAACAGGAATAAGCAACTTGATGAAAGTAGGGATAAATTTGTCAATGGTGGATGTGACACAGGAAGAAAGGAAGCAGGCTGTCTCGATTGCTTTAGAAGGGAAAGCTTTAAATTGATTTCAATGGTGGAAAACATGTAACCCCAATCCCAGGTGGGACGCTTTCAAAGTTGCAGTAGTAAGAAGGTTTCAACCCACTATGTTAAAAAATCCTTTTGAAATTTTAATCGGATTAACATAAACTAGTAAAGTCTAAAGATTACATAGAACAATTTGAACAATATGCTGGATTCGTGAAGGGCATTGAACAATATTACTTGATATGTATATTTTTGAATGGCTTGAAAGAAGACATTATGGCAGAAGTGAAATTATATGAACCCACTAATCTTGCTGAATTTATGATGAAGGCTCAGATGGTTGACGAGAAAATCAGAGTTACAACAAAACAGGGAACACCATATGGAAACAGGGGCAATAGTGGGTATGGGCCATATTCAATAACTAGAAGTTTCTCTAGAGATGTGGGAAATTCTATCGTCCAAGTAATCATAATAGAAGGAATAGGGAGAGCCTAGACATCACAAGTAGCATCACTAATCACCAGGGAGGGCAGCCAGCCACATCTATTCAGCCCTTACCTCCTCCACTTATCGAAGACTATATTCTGGAAGTATATCCTGAACAACTGCTAGATACTAGAAAGACCACTCAAGGTGACTAAGAAGTTCTTATCAAATGGAAACATCTTCCAAATATTGAGAATAGTTGGGAATCTGCCTGCATTCATAAAGAATTTCCAGAATTTCACCTTGAGGACAAGGTGAATCTTCATGGAGGGAGTATTGATAGATTTGATACAGTTTATAAAAGAAGGAAAAAAGAAAGTAGTTAGTACAGTTGTAATTATTACATAACTGTAACAGACTATTATAAATAGTCTTATTAGTAGGTGAGCAGGTTGTTTTTTTGGGGAGGAAAAGAAGAAAAGTTCAGGATTATTGTGGAGAGTGAGGTTCTCTCAAACAACCTCTGAGGAAAATATGTTCTAACATTCTAAGCCATTGGTAGGTGCAGAATTGGAAATAAGGCAATAAAGATTTACAAGACAAAGCCTTGTTTCCAGTTGTACTTTTCGTGGTTCTATCACAGATTACAAAAGATGCTAAGCTTTCTGTATACAAGGAGTAAACTACAGCCATGAAGTTACAGATGTTTCATTTATAAATTTCATGATGACAGCTATAACTTCCTACTCGGAGAATAACAGTCAACTAATATAGCAGAAAATAAAGAAATTGGCATCTGCATGTATTCTTTTACAAGCATGGATACTATCCAAATTGATTATGGTACCCCCAACTTAATGTGAGTTTGAAGGCAACCAAACAGGCACTTCATGTCCCCTGCACTTAATCTATTGAATGTACACAATACTGATATAAGACAATATAATATCTTTGGTAGTAGTAATACATACAATAATACACTTGATAATGATAAAAACATAAAGACTTACTGCTAACACTAGAAAAGGTATAGCTTCCATTATGATTAGTGTTGATTTTACTCCAATAGCACTGAAAAATCCAACTGATCCGAGGACAGAAAACACAACAAGCAAAATCTCCAAAAGACCGAGCAATACCTGAATAACATAAAGTTGAAGAATGGAAGTATAAAATAATCAGAGTTTGAAGAAAGAAGATGAGAATATTTATAAGAATTAACCGAAAATATTTATATCAAGAAGTACAATTTAGCACATATTGGCACTTATGAATATGCACAAACAATTCAATATCAGAATTATACTATATGACAATTGCAAGCTTCAAGAAAAGTATACCTTAGATGAGAGGAAGAAAGAAGATGGGTGAGGTGTATCTCCCAAGGTCACCGATATATAAGCAAACATCACAATATAGCTCACCTAACAATATGTTGGAAAAGAAATTTATTATATGTTCCAATAAAGCATGTAGATGAACCCACAATCAAACTAAACAGATCATTGGCTTACACACAACACATCATATTTTTACATTCAGCAGAGAGAAACAAAAATTTCTTACAAGTATTGTTACTACATCTGCAGTGCTTTCTCTCTTTAATTCTTCCTCGATTGAACTTTCAGTTGAAAATGACAAGGTAAGATTGCTACTTTGCACCATTGGCAGCAATTCCTCCTTCCAAATGTAAATTGGTTAAAAAATGAGTATGGACAAGGAAAGAGAAGAATAGACAAATATGCTAAGTTGAAAAATAATATTAAGCAACATGAAAAAGCACACTCGCTCAAAAAAATATGCAATATTTTGCCTACAATACAAAGTAAGCTCAATCTATTTATTCATTTTTTAGACAATCTTGATTTCTGGTAGAGTTTATTTAGGTTTTGAAAAACTTCTTTACAGCAATATTTACTGGAATTCTAGGGATTATAATCTGTCTTAATGCTAACTAGAAAGGTGAAAATTGATAATCAAGTTATGTACAACCACTATCGAACACATATTCTATGCTTTTAGACCTTATTTTCCTAAAAACCTAAATAAATCGAGTTTTTAATAGTTTATAATAATTGAGCATTCTGATGTGTTTTGTGAGTGTTTCCTTAGAGCCAGGTATATAAACTAAAGAATTTTGCCTAAGCAAGGCTTACTATTCCTTTAAGCAAGAGAAAACATAGACTTGCTAAAAGAAGGCTGCTTAAGCTAGGCCACTACTCCTTCTTTCTAGCAACTCACTTAAGCAAGGCCCATTGCTTGCTTAGGCTTTTAGCTCACTTAAATTATGCAAATTATTCGCTTAAGCCAGAAAGTCATAGAGGAAACATTTTATAATATGAAAGGCTTGCTTAAAAGAGATGTAGATTAGGGTCCAAAAAAAATTCTCTATAAGTATCTCCACAAACATGTGTTGATAGAAGTTTGGTGTGTGGAGAAAAGATCTAGACTCTTGGAAATAAATCTGAAAAACATTTCTCAAGGTTTTTTGTGGGAATAAAACCAAGATGACAACCAAATTTCTTCAATAATAAAAAGAAGCACAATTGTGACATAAGGAATACATAAGAATTAAATGTAAAATAATAAAAAAAAAAATTCTGTGCATATAAGCTATACACAAGAATTAATAATTGCAATGAATATATTTTAGTAGTCATACCTTTGCTAATTGGATGAAAGCTTTTTCCCAAGCAATTGCCTTCCCATTCTCATCTCCAACTTTCATAATTGCATTATTCACAGGGTACGTGATAACAAATGCAGAAGCCTGGAATAGTATAATCATCATAGAAGAAAGTATTGCATAAAAAGGCATCTATACAAAATCCAAGAAACTTACCTCAGAATAATTGTTTCCAGAAAACCCTCCCAAGGCCGTAGTTGGCTCAAGAGGAGCCTTAAATGCACTAAAGCATGTTTCTGTAGAAGTGTAATGCTGAGAATGACAATCATATAATTAGAGCCCACATATATCAGATAGAGAGACAAATTACGACAACATTTTCAAGTCTAATTAAACACATGCGAGGAGATATTTTATACAAGGCAGCATTACACGTTCAATTGAATACATTTGATGCAAAAGGTGGTAGTCTATCCATACCTACACACAAGGACTTTAACTTGAATTATTATATTTATTGGAATTTAGTGCTTTTTAAAACATTAATCCTTTTTCTTTAAAATTCTTATTTGCTCATAAAGTAAACTGCTTTAAATTAAAATCTTCTGAATAACAAGGGTAACCCATAATTAGATTATAGAGGTTTACCTGAAAACAGTACTCAGCATGGTCAACACCTCCATAGTCGTAATAATTGTCAGGGTCCATTTGAAAATACTAATGGAATAAAAATAATGACAAAAAGGGAAATCAAATTAAGGGTCCTAGGTAAGCCACAAAAAAGAAAAGTAAATTGGAATTGAACTGAATAGCAAAAGCCAGNTGGTTGTACAACTTACAGATAATAGAAGCCAAATAATTAATTATTTGCCATACACAATTCAAAAGTACTAGAGAAATAGTTTGGAAAGTAGTGGGTTAGACCTGCAAAATGCTTTGAGTGGCACAATCTTCGCCTAAAGGCTTCAAGCAAATGTCACTTAGAGATACCAACGAACCAGAATAATTTGCTCGAATTCCATCAACCTGTTGGAATATTGAAACAATAAACATATTTCTTTAATAAAAATGTCCCAGCGAACATAAAGTAGCCACATTTAAATTCTAGTAAGTGAAAAGAACTGATATGTAAACACCTTTTCCTGTATTTCAAAAAGCAATTCAATATTTTCTTCTGTTATGATACTTGGAGACTTGTCGTGCTTGGATTCTGGGATTGTTGCTAATATGAGCTGAAATGTACACATTTTAAAATACAATTTACTTCATATAGAATAATAGTTCAAAATAAGAAAGAAACGTAATCCAAAAGTTAAGAGGAAACTATGGTTGACTTCATATTTAAAAAAGCAATTAATTAATGGGTGAAATTAGAAAAAATTGTAGACACCAAAAGAGTAGTTAAAAGGGAAAAATCCCCTTTACTAATGTTATAAATTATTGTTTAGGTGCGTTATATATCATCATTTATTTAATATTTTCTTGAGACTAACATAAAACTAAGACTAAAACAGAAAACCAATCAAATTCAAACAACTTTAAATGGAATTGGATTGGATTTAAATTTAAACTACACCAAATACATGATGAATTACAAAAACCAATGCGATTGGATTGGATATTTTTTCACTTCAAAAGTTCAAAACTTATCCAATTCAACCCGCAACCATTCCTACAGATGAGCAGACATATTAGATAATACATTCACATAAGTAGCTTAATTTTAGTAGCTAGATCGCATGCTCCGAATTACAAGACCAAAAAGAAAAGTAAAACAAATTATAAGCAAACCAAAACCTGTTCAATTCGGTAGAATGGAGCAAGATGACTATCAAAAAAATCTTTCTCTTCGGCTGCCTTACTTCCAGGACCAACCCATAACTGCAGCACAAAGAAGAAAGCAATGCCAATACTCTTCAAGTTCAAGAAGAAAATACGTTTTACGAGCATATATATCCATCTGAAACTTATCAGTATCACCACTTTTTAAAACTTATTACCTTTGTTTAGTGACTCTAGATTAAGTACTGTAAAATATTTTGAAGTATGCTGAGGAGGGAGGACAAAAGAAAACCTATTCTTAAAGAGGCAGTGAGAACAAGTAACCCGTTTAGAGAATAAATGTCCTTAATCAATTAAAAGAGCAAGAAAACAAGCACAAAATTTCAATGAAATATTAAATTCTTAAAATTCAGGAATTAAAGCCCATATATTGACTGCTATGTTATCCAAAAAGCGCAGCCAGAAAGAAAGGTTGTTTACATCACATCAACCTCTGGATGGTATTCTTTTTTTGGTTTAGAGCACTTTTTTGTTGTCTATAATCCTTTGCAAAAATATTTTCCATCACATTATTTATCAGTAAAGATTTGCAGCGTAAAACAATTTTAATTTGCATAGGCTGTTAGGCAATGTGCTTAACAAAGCAAACCAAAAACCGGCACACCGGAATCTAAGGGCAAGAACTCAACAATTAGAAGATGGGTATTTCTGACACAGATTAATTACAGCAGAAAGATGAGTCTACTGCTACTGAACAATGCTCCTACAGAGAGCTACTTAATTTCCTCCAAAATTATCCCACTCTCATTCTCTCTACCTATTTGATAACTACCCATCTTTCATTTCTCTCTCTGCCACCTAGCCACCCCCTCCAATTTCCCTTATATTCCTCCTAGTGTAGACTCTCCAAAATATAGGCCTATGCAAATTGCTGGACTATCTGCCCATTAGAACCCAAAAAATGGTTTCAGGTCATAACGCTTAACATTTAAGAATGTGTTCCAACAGCTCATCCAAACATATTTATAAAGGGGCATTAGCAAAGATCAAGTCCAAACATTATTTGTCAGGTAGAAAATAGATAAGCAATGTGTGCATATGGAAAGCAAATCCAAAATTGCACACTGTGTACATGCTACAGCTGTAAATATGGTACCTTCTCAGGCCGGGTCTCCACCTCAAACCGAAGCAGACCCAAACAAAGCAAAACAACAATTGCCAAAGAGGAACAAAGCACAATTGTGGGTTTTCTAGCAGCCCATCTTCCATATGTCCTGGATGCAAAACAAAACAAAGTTTATGTGATTATAAACCTAACAAGAACTACCAGAACCACTGACCTGTAAAAGCTAGATAGGCATCCTTGAACAAAAGAAAATTGCACCACATTCTGCCCTTGAGGATCTATCTGTTGCACCTTTTATTTGTAAAGACACAATCAACAATATCACAAGGAGTAATGGGTAAAACTGCTCATTATAGAAATGCAATAAATCATTTAACTCTTCACACATTATAATGTACAATTGGAAAAGGTAAACTTAGAAACAAGATTTCTGAGCTAAACCAAGAAAGAAAAACACAACAAAATTGTGTTGTGAATGCAATATGCAAATTCTGCACCAATTGTATAAATAGTGTTTCCTAAAATTTCAAGACCTTTATGAATTACTTTTTCAATGCAGAATAGCTCCCCAGTCCGTACTTATTTTAGACAAGATGTTTTGACGAAGTATTCAAGAGTAATGGTCATGTGCAATTAAAATACTATGATACAAAAATATAGTGCAACAACCACTACGGTGCATGCAATACCAGCTATCATAAAATAGCTTCTCCACAAATTATCTTCAAATAAAGTTTTAAGAAGGAACAAATTAAGGAAAATAAGGCTTTCTTTTAGGGGTTTACTCTTGTTTTACAAGCTAGTTTTTGTAAGGTTGAATTCAATTCAGAACCCAAATTTTAAGATGACATTACACCATGGGATCCATTAACTTACCAAAAACCATATTATCCATGCACCAAGCCTAATGTGCAGGGCATGATGGGGTACACACACATATATATATACACATACACACACATAGACAGATATAATCACACAGTTTTTGTTTTTCTTTCTCATATCAAGAGTCTTGGTGACTCTCTTTGTTTGATTGGAGATTCAGTCTCTTTTAAAGAACATTTGAACTCTATTCTTTAAGGTCTTCCTTAAGATTATTATTACCATTAAAGAAGTTGAGGGTTTAATTCTTGCCCAAGAATTCCTCATTATCTATGTTTCATGTAAACCCAATAAGCTCTTGCATGAGTTGATACCTAGATAAAAATCATTCTTTTCACTTCAACTAACGACTAGCTTTTGCAACAATTGGTTTTCACAATAATAATAACAACAATTAAAACCTCCATTCTGAACTCCAAAATGGATGGGCCAATACCAAACAAGCTTTTGCACATACCTCTACATGATGATTTCCATCCTTTGGGAGGTGAGAAAAACTACTCCCTTCACCAACCCTATCATTCAACAGTGGTTCCACACTAGATTCGAGTCTCCTCCTTCCTCTTCTCCTCTGCAACAATGCCCACCCAAACAACGCGAAAACCAATACAATGTACAAGATGGCTAATGAAAAATCCACACACCTGACCTGTAGGTATCATCATACAGAAACCAATTTCATGACATGAATAAAAGATGAACGAAAGCTTTTCAGTAGACAACCAAATTTTGCACTAGATCAGTGAGGCAATAATTTTGAGAGAAAACAAATGCAGAATTTTTTCAGTCATAAGGCAAGTGAAAATTAATCATAAAAAATATGCATATACTGTTTCAACCTTTAAAGACCCAATTCTAATGGCACAGGGATCTTTGCTGGGTGGAGAAGGTTCAGGAGCCGCACAAACAGATGAAGAAGGACAATCACCACAAGAGCAACCCAGTGAAGTGTCATTACACAAATATACAGATGCATTCATAAGTGTCATTGGAGATGGATCAAAAGTGGCTGTCTTAAAAAGTATAGAATAAGGAGAACCAGGAAATCCAGGAGGAACTTTCTGACCAAGAAATTCAAACCACTCTGGCAATGATAATCAAACACAACACACATTAGCAGAAGAGCAAGTATAATACATTACCAAATTGAGATAAAGGGAAAAGAAAATATTCAATTATAAGAAAAACAAAATATCAGAAGCAGCAATAAAGTGCCAAAATATGAATAAGAAAAAAACATGTCCACATCTATATGGGAGGATCTTTTGTGTATCTTTTCATGGCTAAACCTGTATAACTGAAGTCTACCTCGATTCTACTTACATGGAAAAAATATGTCCACATCTGCAGGATCCTTTTGCATATTTTTTCATGGCTAAACGTGTATAACTGCAGTCTACCTAAGTACAACAGACATGGAAAAAAGATGTCCACATCTACATAGGAGGATCCCTTGCTAACATTAACTTAGTTTTCCAATTTTCCCATATATTGATGTGCAAAACTAAACATCCATTCCCAAATTAAAGACACATTCACAATTAACATATGATTACAAGATGGGAGAATTGTTATGATTAGGATGGTAATACCACTTCATAACAGAGTTCATAAAATCCATACAATAAATCTCCCCATATTATAATGGATCACCTTCAAAATTGCTAGCTCCAGCTCCAACAAAATCTATGGCCCTTGTATTCATTGTCCCAAACTTTACATCCTTACATGACTCGTATAGGCCTTCTCCAAAAGTTTCAGTTACATAGAAATCAATGCCATCCACAGTCATATTACCATTAACCTGATATGAACACAAGATGGTTGATATCAATTTATTGTTGAGAGTGTGATTATAGGACTAAACCACAAAAAAAAAATAAAAAAATCTATTACTATAGAATATAATAGTGTTTAGTCAAAAGAAAATATCTTACCATGAATAGTAAGAACCTCAATTCCTCTTTTAATGTTTCTAAAATTGTATGTAAGAACTCTTGGGTTTTAGACTCTTGTATGTAAATAAATTAATTTGGTTGGGTGGAATTATTACTAAAGCATGTTCATAAAATATTTGTTCCTCTCTTCTTATAAAAGTAAAAAACAAAACTCTTAGCCCATTAGGTGAGGTCTGCTAAATGGATCACACAATGCTATTCAGTTTGATTAAAGACCAAATCTTCCTAGATATCATTGAACACTAGATCCCTCCCTCTTAATGACTTCCTCCAATGTCTTTAGCCTTCCTTCTCCGTGTTATAATAGGCTAAAAACCATGCAATCCACTCTCCTCACTAATGTCTCCATTGGTCTTATTTATAGTGCCTAAACCCTTTGTTCCCAATTAAAAGATAAAAATATAACAACAAATGTTGTACCTTATGCAAACAAGTTACTTTGGCTTAGTAAAAAAAAGGAAAATCACACCAGCAATACAATGGCAAATTATTGCCGTATTCACAAGCCATACACCTTTTTGTACATACCTAAAGACCAACACAACCACAAAAGTACACAAGTCAACATACTAGTTATTTATAAAACATTCTCATAACCATAGAAGTGCCATCCAAAAATATAAAATATCAAGAAAACAGTGCTACTGCAAAACAAATTCGGAAAAGGAAAGCCCGACCTCTGAAATAGAAGTCACATTGATGAATAAGCTCTGATTAGGAGAGCAAGAAAGTTCACAAAAAAGATTTAGAAAATTCCTCAAGCATGATGGACAGCCCACTAGAATTGGTACTGCCTGCAAGATACAATACATTTCTGTTACTGCATTATACACACAAATAAACAAAATTCAGATGAGTGTTGTTTGGTGAATATGTCAAGTCAGTGAGATGATTAATGAGAGTAGTAAGAGAATATTCAAAAAATAATTAGACATAAGCTGTGCACATCCTCCCTCGTCTCCTCTATATTACCCCTGTATATTAGATAAGTTTTTTAGATACCCAGGACAAAGAATAAACAAATGAAGCAAATTATCATATGCGGAAAGAGCACTTTCCGACAACAGGAGGATTATAACAAACCTCATGTTTAGCCAAGAGCAAGCTAACGTAATCAGCCACAGCCAAAATCACTAAGCACATGCATCTCTTGTATTTTACATTTAATCAAGAAAACGAGTTACCAACATAAAACCAGAGACTGAGATAGTAGAGAAAGAGAACTTGCCTGTTGAACCTGTACTCTTAGTGTGTCAAACTGATCCGCAGTACAGCAAACATTTCCAGTAATGGTGGGACACAAACTTTGAATTTTGGCAGAGAGCAGTTCGTCAGGCTGGTGTTAGAAACCAGAGCAGCAGAAAGTAGTTAAATCAAAGGATGGTGAAGGTGGTGCGGCATCGAGTAGTATATGAAAGATGAATGAATTACCTTAACTGAAGGAGAACCATAGGGACAATTGAGAGCCTTCCCGTCACTGCGTTGACCGCATATATCATACATTGCGCAGTATTCTTCAGAATGCTTAGCCCTAGCAGAAATGAAATGATTATTACAGATTACTGGTTTGGAAAGAGCGACGACAATCTCCAGAAGTAAATTTAACCATACCTATACGTTTCATCCTGTGAGGCTGCAGAGAGCGCAGGCGAAGAGAGCAGGAATACCTACGTAGTTATGGCAGCGTAGTCCAAGTTCAAGTCAACGAAGAGATCCATGAAAGAGAGAGAAAGGAATGAATACTTGCCTGTAACAGAAAAGCAACGGAGAAGACGATATCCATATTGTTGTTCGGTGGAGATTGCAGAGAAAGGCAACGCGGATGTATATCACTCGATGATCCTCCTACTACTCAGTAGTACTCACTCGCTGGACACGAGTATTGCGTGCCTTCCCTTCTTAATGCCTTCTTTCTTGCCTCTTCCTCCAAACGGATCCTACAAGGCCAGTTATTCTACGTGGGCCCTTCTTTTCCACCAATATCTTTCTCAACAAGAATTGTCTTAGTATTCATTATAACTTCCTTTCACGTATTTTGATTTATTTAATTTATTACAAAATTATAAAATGAATTTCGAATAATGTATTTAAATATATTTTTATATAAAAGTAAATTATCACTAAACTCA
The DNA here is from genome assembly GCF_000741045.1 of Vigna radiata var. radiata. NCBI lineage: Eukaryota > Viridiplantae > Streptophyta > Magnoliopsida > Fabales > Fabaceae > Vigna > Vigna radiata. The sequence goes on along the minus strand of NC_028356.1, from coordinate 63,732 downwards.
ATATAAAAAATTTAACCGTTAAATTTGTTTCATTTTATTTGTAATTGATTATAAATCTAAAAGGAAATTTCTATACAGTGAAAACCAAAACATACAGAAGAAATTTTTAAAGTAACATTAAGTATAAGTATATAAAATTTATCTACAATCCAAAAATCAGTGTTTCAATGCATTATACTAAATACAGTGTATTAATATTATTTTCTCCTTATTTTCTTGTTTCTTGGTTTGTTTCCTTCCTGTATCTAAAACTTGGGTAACATTTGTGTGGTATTGGCTTATTACGCCTTCAATGTACACAGATTTTCTTATCAACTAAATTCTATCTAATTTTAGTAAAAGCATAATTATTCGGATGAAACTTTTTTATTTATGTATTAAAGACAGGGTGAACATGATTTAATAAATTGAATTCCAAAACCTTAACCGAATGAGTGATTTAAACGCAATTGGTATATATAGGCATGTTAGAAGACAATTAAGATACTATTTCTTGAATTTTTTAAAATTTCTTACTTCTTTAAATTAAATAATGAATTTCCTGTAATCATTCGTTTAGTTGGGGTCGGAACAGTACTAAAAAAGAGAAAAAAAATAATAAGAGAAATAATTATGACTCATCCCTTAAGATTAAAACATCAAGAAATCCTAACAACCAAAATAAAATGTTTAAGTTTTACGTGGATGATAAACTTTAGTTTTTCTTTGTATTAAATTTTAACCGAAATTTTCATTTAATGAAATTTTTGCGTTGGAAAATTCTTTCAGATCTTAAAATTGCCAACTAATACTACTGTTAAGAATAAATGTAAAGATTTATATTTGTGAACTAACTCGTGGTTTCCTTCCGTCACTATGAATAAAAGTTTGTTTTACAATAATTGCTCTAACAGTCCTATTCATGATCATTTTTAATTAGTTAATAGTTTAAATATACATTAATAACTTATAAAACATGAACTCTTAAAAACCTTCTAACAGTATCTCTTAAAAGTTTACATTTTTCAACTAGAAAACTACTATAAGAATTATTTCAATATAATTCCTGTGACATGACTGTTGACTTAGTAAGTAAGATTACTGCTTGGATGCACTAATCAGTTTTTTCTGTATTACTCTTTTTCCTTCTTTTCCCTGCTTAAGTTAGGGATTTCCTTTGCTTTGAACACATAAAATATTCAATAATCAATCGTAAAGCTTTTACATTTCCTTTTACCCGATTGTGTTTTCTCTTTGTCTCCTCTGGATCCACCTTGCCTCAGGGCATCTCCGCTGTCTTTGCAAGACTCGTATACCTATAATACAATTACCACCGATGGTCCATCAAGAATTACTTGTGCATACCCGAAGCTGCTGAAGTCACTAATCACTATTTGTTTCCCCAGCTCATATATATAGATAGATATAGATATACAGATATATATGTGTAAACAATTATAGACATTGGAATCAAGAAAGACTCGCCAATTTTAATGCAGCCACTTTTCTGATACTGTTGTTATGGACCTTGCCATCTGTTTAAACAGAACACAAACGATGATTTACACTTTACAATACTAATATATGTTTGGTTTATCCGTACAAATCTGAGCCCAAGAAATACATTACAAATGAACAAGTGGCAAACTCTTGAATGGAGACAAAACAACACAACCAAAGGGATTAGTTTTCTCAGGAGAAACTAATAACTACCGTCTTTAAGTGGAGAACGATGGTGGACAGCCTGGTGGGCTTGACGAGGATGATTAGATCGTAATTTAGGCTCCACAGGCTTTTCATTGGCTGCTTGAATTCGCTCCAAACTCTCCAAAACCTCCTTCATTGATGGCCGCTGTTTGGGTTCAGATGAAAGACATTTTAAAGCAAGCTGAGCTATACGGAATGCAGCTTTCGATGGAAACTTTCCTTCCAATCGAGAATCCATAATGCCCTTCAACTTTCTTCTGTCATGCAAGTATGGTTTCACCCACTCTGTTAGATTATGTTGCCCGCTTGGACGGTTCGAATCAAGTGCTCGTAACCCTGTTAGTATTTCCACCAAAACAACTCCAAACCCGTATACATCACTCTTGACATATAGATGCCCTGTATCATAAACAAAGACAATTTCAAGGTGCAGTACTTTAACAATCAATTTAAATTTTTAGCTCAATACAGTTGTATCAAATAACATCGGACTACACAGAGAGTTTTGAAAAGAGAAAAAATTAAGCTTTACTTAATATGCACTGATATTAGAACAGAGTTACATTACCTGTGGCCACATATTCAGGAGCTGCATAACCGTATGTGCCCATCACCCTAGTTGTCACGTGAGATTGACTAGCTGAAGGACCCAACTTTGCCAAGCCAAAATCTGATATCTTAGCGTTATAGGACTGTAGCATGACAGAAGCTAATTAAGTTGAGCACCAAATGTTACATACCAAACCAACACGATTTCCGAAGAAAATAGGTGAAAAACATTCATGTATCAATATGTCATAACATGGCAGCAGTGAATATATGCGTGTATTTAGACAAATATCTCAGTAAATACTTTCCTAAACACACTTCTTTGATAAATACTTGTAAGGAAGAAAAACAAGAAAAAAATAAATAAATAAACTTCTACAAAAGCTAAAATCAGTTGATGTACAAGTTAAAAAATAAAAATTTAAAGAAGCTAGAAGAGAGCTTCTACGAGTTGATTTATGCATATGGTAATTTTAATTTACGGAATAATTAATTTTCAATTATATAAGCTTATTTTGCTAAGATTTGTCAGGGTGTTGAGAAGCTCACCCCATCAAGCAAAATATTTGAGGCTTTGAAATCTCTGTAAATTACTTTCTCGGATGTATGCAAGAATGCAAGACCACGAGCTGCTCCAATTGCTATCTTAAGCCTGATGTCCCAAGGAAGTGGTTGAACGGCAGAACCCCCTACAATTAAAACAATGTAGCTTTTAGCTGTAAATATACATTTAATTTGGCATTTTATTTCATGCTTGAACTGATAATATACTCGCCAAGACAGTCGTATCTAATAAAGCACTCACTTCCAAATAGATGGTTTTCTAAGCTCCCCTTTTGCATGAATTCATAGACGAGAAGAAGCTCTGTTTCCTCCAAACAGTAACCCAACAGCTTAACAAGATTAGGATGGGAAAGGCGACCTAGAAAGTTTACTTCGGACTGCACCAAATAAATGAACCATTAGTTTAGTGGAAATTTATAAGTCAATGATTAAACAGTTTGATGAAACAAGTAACAGAACAAGAATTAATGCACCTATACGAAATTGAGATCTCAGATTTTTGTTTTCGCAAAGCAGTTAATTATCAAATTAGTAAGAAACAGTGTGCTGATTCTGCTACACTTTGCCTTTATCATAAAAGGGAAGGGAAATTGCATGGAATGATTCAGTTATTGTTTAATTAGCCTAAACATTTTTTTTATTCTAGTTCCAAATAGAGCATGTGTTTGCTTAAATCTGGGCTGGAGAGCTTGACACTAGCCAGCAAAAAACTTTCGGGGCTAGCAGAAGATGCATAAAATTTCATAGAAATCAAATAAGACAAAAGACATGTCAGAGAAAACGGGAGGAGAAAAGTAAAAGGGGTTTGGTTGTTATCCACATCACGTGAAGAATTACCCGCCACTCCTCAATTCCTTGTAAGCTTTCAGAGTTGAGTTTTTTGACGGCAATGACTGTTCCGCTTCCACCCTTTGACGTGCCCTTCTCTTCAAGCCAACCCTTGAAGACTTTTCCAAAACCTCCCTCTCCAAGAACTGTATCAGCCCTGAAATTCTTAGTCGCAGCCTTCAAGTCGCCAAAGGTGAAAATCCTCAAATTAGAGGTGGGTAAGATCTGCCCAGTTGGATAAGGTTGATCACCGCTTGCCACCGAGAACTTGCTATTTACGGAGCTGTTCCCACTTCCAGAAGTAGTAGTAGTTGTGGTTGTGGTAGTAGTATAGCTGCCGCTGGTGGTGGTGCTGCCGCTGATGGTCTGAGATATCCCCGGTGTGGCTAAACAGCGATGCGATGAATTAGCGAAGAGGGAAACATAAAATGAAGCGAAAACATGCGGGAAATGAAAGGAATTCAGAGGAAAAGGTACAGAACAAACCTGTACTGAGGTTGCCGGTGGTTGTTGGGGTCACCTCGCTGTGAGGCTGAGAACCCCAGCAGTTTCCCATTGAAACGGTGGCGAAAGAACAATTCTATGGCTTCTCCGATCGACGAAGACCAGACCTGGTCGTTGCCTCTCCTGGTCTTCTCTCTTTTGCGTCCAATAATTGAAATTAGCTTTGGCTGAACCTATGGGATGGAATGGACATGTATGTGTGCAGCAAAAGGCAAAAGTAATGGACCATGGAATGCAAACACGATTTATTAATTGTATGTTATTGACAAATTAAGTCACATGGACTCGGTCTTTCTCTCTCATGGAAAATTTGGATTTATGTCATACACTGATTTTAAATATTTTTTATAAAATACCAATATCAATATATTTTAAGAATTAATTATATTTTTATTGATACAAAACTAAAATCCATATATTTTAATTTTCAATAATATTAATCCTTCATTTGTCAAATAATATTTTCGACTCATACTAAATATCAAAAGATATAAACATGTTAATCTGATCATACCAAACAATCTAACGGAAAAGGGAAAGAGACTATGATCCATCGTTAGTCTTCAAGTCAACTCTCATGATAATGAGATCTTTTATTTTGTTTCGTCAAATCAACCAAAGCTCTATTCAAAGAAATCAGACAAGCACACGCCTCCAACTATCCTATTTCATTTCAAACTTATAAAAAAATCATCTCCCACATTTCATACACCAAGCAAATGTTTGACTGAAGAGAGCCACAGCGTTTCCTTCCGCGCTTTCGTGTTAGTTGTCTGGTTGTGTTGCGTTGCGGTGTGAAATTGTTTCACTAATTTCCACCATAGTTTTGGCGCCTTTGAATATAGATTGCGACTGCAGATTACTCTCCCTCCATTTACTATAAATTTTTAGTTCAAAAGTATACCAGTACGCGTCATAACATGTAATGGGAAATAGACATGAATCTATACATAGACACTAAAACAAAAGATGGTTACTACTTTACTTCATTTATTAATTTATTAAATTTTACGTCTTTAAGATGTAAATCTTATTATAGAAAAATTAATAATGGTGGAAAGAAAAATATATTCACGGTCAACCATGATTTGTTGGGTGCTTCACAGTATACGATTCTATTATTATTCTAGAACAATTTAATTCTATCATCTCTTTGGGTAGGTTCATACCGTGGCCATAAAAGTTGTAATTCGATTTCTAACAAAATCAACGACAGAGTAATGTGACCGTTTGCATAAAGATAATATTTCTTGGTTCTGAAAAAAATATCAACTTCTACGTTGTTTGCTGACTCGAGTTAAGACAATGCCTTGCTTAAATATTTTATTATTGTAATTGCTATATCTATGAGAAAATTACACTTTTGGAATTTCTAATTGATGTGACCAAATTCATCCACATGATGACATTTTTTCTTAATATATATTGAGAAAAATTAGAAGATAGTTATTAAAGTTATTCGATTATTTAATTATGCATACCAAAGATGCAATTACATTATTTATATATAAAAAAAATGCAGTTACAGTTACAAACAGGCTGCTTCCTCCTCCACCTCACTTTTTTTCTTTCTTTCTTGTACTTCGTAGAGTTTAAAATCCTTATTTTTTTTCTCTATTTTAAAAAACCATAATATAAACAACTTTTCAAAAATACATTCTGAAATATCTAGTTCGAAATATAAAATATTTTTCGAATTAAATATTTGGATCTCAAAATATCTTAGGAAGCATATAATTTTGAATATATTTTTTTATATATGTTTTAAATTGAGTGTTCTTAAAAAGTAATTTTTCTAAAATATCTTAAACATAAACTTTGAAAAGTTAAAAATTTAGGACAAGTTTTCTGGGAACACATTTTCAACATGAAAGTCTAATCCAATTTTGATTCACATAATTCGATAATTTGGTAGGTCAATCTCATAAATCAGTCGAGTCAGTATGTGAATCCAATTTCATTAAAAAATGAAATTTGTGTCAAAATACTTATATTAACACAATCTAATATAATTTGATTACGATATGAAATAGTCTGAATAATTATTTGTTTTAGTTCAAAATTAACTTAACCGTCTTTAATCAATCGTTTTAATGTAAAAAAAAATTAATCATTTGATATAATCTTAAACTGTGGATGATAGAAAAATAACAAGTTAACCAGTTTATTAATCAATATAGTAGATGATTAATTCGGATTAAAATTCAATCAATTTTCAATTAATAACGAGCCTCATCCAACTCTTTTTAGCAAACTAATGTCATAAATGAATGAAATTGACTCATTTTATCACTCAGACCCAAGCCATGCACAACTAAAATTTGAGGCTATTTTCGTCTATTTCCACTTAAATAGTTTCGTGTGAATATAAATGTGTTTAGGGAACTTCCTCGCTGCCTCCATTTCCTCACACGTGTGTTGATCCAAACACTACAAATTCGTCGTCTTTGACAGTACATCAACATATACTTAGAGCTTATCATTCATTCCACTCTTCCATACCATGAGAGAAAGTTTATACGAGCTTAATTAAATATTTAGATCAACTTTAACTTTTAGTTTTTGAATAATAATACTTTAACAACATTTTTATTTTATTTATGTTATGTATAATTTTCTTTTTTACTTTTAATGAACTTAAACACCAAAAACTAAAAATATTTAATATTAAAGGTATGAGAATTAAAAAAATTAAAATATTATGAATAATAATCAAAATAATGATTTTTAAATTAGTGATTAAAAAATAAAGTGAACAAAACTAATCATATAATTAAACTAGTGATTATTTATTCGCTAATAATCAGTTTGAGAATTTTAATTATAATATAATTCTAATTATTAAGTTATAGATATAAATTATTATTATAATACAAATGAATAATATTTGTAGTGTTATTACTAATTTTACTTTTATTAATTTGATTATTTTAGTCTTATAATTATTTTTTAAACTCATTAATTACCGTAACAAAAAAATTTCTTACAATGAAATTTATAAAAATAATTTATTAATATTTTTTACAAATTTAATAATACTTTTATGATTAAATATATTTTTAATATTTAAATTTTTAAAAGAAATTCGAATTTATTATTATCTCAAACTTAGTTATTTTTAATTTTTTTAAATAAATAAATATACTTTTTTATCGTATTCTTTTTATATAAATTAGTTTATTATGAATGTAATAAAAAGTTAAATAAATTTAAAAATTAAAATTTGTGAAAAATTATAATATATATTAATTTTAATTTAACATTAAATTTAGATGAAAAATATGAAATTCTTTATTTTTCTAATTAATAATTATGTAAAAGTATTTATTAATGTAAAAGAAAGACGCTTAAATAACATCAAATACATGTATTTTAGCCTACATGTATTTTGTATTTTGGCCTGTATAAATGAAATGAAAAGATGAAGGGTATTTTTGAAATTTGGTAATCGGAGAGGATTAAAATTGTCCGTTGGGAAAAAGTGAGAAGGAGGGATGATCTGTAATTTTGTTGTTGGGTGAGTGTGTCGATTGGATTGGAGGCGGAGACAATCGAAGTGCAAATCAAGGGATTCATCAATTCTGTTCTTCAGATGGTTTGGTGAGTGAATGAATCACAGGTTAATTATTTGTTGGTTACATGGTGTGATCTACAAAGGCAAACTGTAAAAGTGTGCAATCAATTGAAATCAGGCGGTGCTGTTGAATTCTGCAATGGCATCGGCAGCGCCTAATGTCGATCTATTCGATGCTTATTTTCGACGCGCCGATTTGGATCGCGACGGCCGTATCAGCGGTGCCGAGGCCGTCTCCTTCTTCCAAGGCTCCGGTTTGCCCAAGCATGTCCTTGCGCAGGTCACTATCTCTCTCACACACTCTTTATTCTCAATTTCTGCTTATGATTTCAATTACTCATTATCCTTCCTGCCATTAAGCATTGCTTTGAGTTAATCTGGTACTGCTTCATAATTACGTTCGTCTAAATGCTAAATACATCAGAGATCACTTACCTTTCTTGTGTACTCGGTCTCCAGATTTGGGCATTTGCAAACCAAAGCCAAAGTGGTTTCCTTGGCCGGGCGGAGTTTTACAATGCCCTCAAACTTGTTACCGTGGCACAAAGTAAGCGGGAACTAACCCCCGAAATGGTAAAAGCAGCATTGTATGGCCCGGCTGCATCTAAGATTCCTGCACCTCAAATTAATTTCAGTGCCACAGTTGCACCCCCTGTATCTGCACCTGCACCACCGGCGAGTCCTGTTAATCCTTTGTCCCACCAAAATCTTGGACCAAGGGGGGCAGTTCCAAATCTCAGCGTTAACCGACAAAACCTTCCTTCTCTGGGAAGTCAGTTAGGGAGGCCTCCAGCTTCTAATCTACCACCTGGTGTTGTCACTCAAGGAATGGCTGTTGGTGGAGCACGCCCTGAAACCCTCAACTTATCAGGTTATGGGTCCGCTGGCAAGATGGGTGAAGCTCAAGAACTAACTTCCTCTCCGATAGCAGTCAGAGGAATTAGTCTCACGCAGGAGGGGTTTGGGCCTGCAACCTCTGGATCAAATGCGGCACGGCCACCTGGCCAATATCCTGCCTCCAGCATAAAGCCGTCAGATCAAATCGTCAAGGATTCTAAACCAGGCACTGTTAATGGTAATGCCCCTGATTCATTTTTTGGAGGTGATTTATTCTCAGCTAGTTCATTTCAGCCCAAGCAAGTTAGTCCTACACAAGGATATTCTTCTGGCAGTTCAGTGCTTTCTTCAGCTATTGTTCCTGTATCCGAAGGAAACCAGCCTTCTATTAGGACTACTTCCACTGATTCTTTGCAGAGCTCACTTGTATCCCATCCTTTTGGTGCTCAGCTTCAGAAAGCCCAGCCTGTGAGTGCTCAGCTTCAGCAAGTCCAGCCTGTTGGTGCTCAGCTTCAGCAAGCCCAGGCTGTGGTAAAACAGGACCAACATGTCCCAGTCCAAACACATAATATGCTGAATTCATCGGGACTTCCTAGGAGATTGCAGGATTCTGCTTCCAGTCAGCCCCAGTCTCCCTGGCCAAAGATGGCACAAACCGATGTTCAGAAATATATGAAAGTATTCATGGAAGTAGACACAGATAGAGACGGGAAAATAACTGGGGAACAAGCACGGAACCTATTTCTTAGTTGGAGGTTGCCAAGAGGTATATTTCTTCCTCCCTCCTTGTCTTTTTTTTTTCTTGCACAGCTGTCTTAAAAGGCTATCTTTATTTTTCTACTTGTCTAGCTCCGTACACAACGGGAAATCAACTTAGATATGATTAATTACACAAATTGCAGGACTAGGTTGTGTTTGATAACATTTGCCTTTATACGTGTTTATAGGGAAGGAGGGGGGGTGTTTTGTTTAGTTTTGACACCCTACATGTGTGTTACTTGTCAATGGCTTGCTAATTTCCTGAACATCATCTGTATGCCATGTTTTATATTTTTTTTTTCAGAGGTTTTAAAGCAGGTCTGGGACTTATCCGATCAAGATAATGATAGCATGCTTTCTCTCAGGGAGTTTTGTATTGCGTTGTACCTAATGGAGCGACACAGAGAAGGACGTGTTCTTCCAGCAGTACTTCCTAGTAATATCATGGTTGATTTACCAACCAGTGGTCAACCTGCTGCTCCCTACAGTGCTGTACCTTGGGGAAATCCGTCAGGTGTGTGCCCAATAATTAGCAGCTTTTATTTTACTGCTACCACTGCCCGGTACTATCGGGATTAGACATTACTAATATAACCATTCTGATAAATGAAAATTTAATGCTTTTGTGTCTCCACTATTTTATATATTGAAGGTTTTCAACAACAAGGGATGACTGGTTCTGGGGCTAGACAAGTGAATCCTGCTTCTGGTCGGCCGCCAAGGCCAGCTGCTGTCTCTCAGTCTGATGAAGGACCTCAGAACAAACCACAGAAATCTAGAATTCCAGTCTTGGAGAAGCACCTCATAAATCAGCTGAGTTCAGATGAGCAAAATTCAATTAATTCAAAGTTTCAAGAAGCAACAGAAGCTGATAAGAAGGTACCTCTTTCTTATTTGTTTATTCTCTTGCCTAATTTCTATTGTCAAACTTACTATAGGGGCTAAAAGTAATGCAATCTACTCTTTTCACTGGTTCTTTCAGCGATTTTGTATAAATATAAACCACCTTAACAATTTATATAATTTTTTCCTTGATAGGTATTACACTAATATGTCCTTATAAAGAATAAATTCTCCCTTTTTTCTCTTGTTCTCTCTTTAAAGCTCAGTATCACCACCATAGAGTATAGTTAGACATATAGCAATAAGATAAATCATCTCTTTTGGCTTAGAATTTTAAATCCAAATTGATTTCTACAATCCAAGTTCAATCACCTTTTCCTCTACTTTCAAGAGTGACATATAAGTTTTTTCCCTTTTAGATTTTACAAAGTTATGAATATCTCTCTTTTTCTTAATGATAGGAACAAAGTAATCTACCTCCACTCATCTGGCATTTCCTTTGATCTCAAACTCTCATTATATAGCTCACCCATCCACTCAAAAAAGAGTTACTTTTACTTAATTTGAATTCCACACCAAATGATGTCTTGGATTCCTAATCCTTTGATATAATATGCAGGTCAATCCTTGTCTGTCACTAAAAAACATACAAAAATAGTTCTCTCATCTCTCTTTGACCCCGTGATTTATAACCTAAAATTTTTCTTCTCCATCCTTAATACTACTTACTAAGCCAATTAGTCATATATTTTGATTTCCTTTCTCTATTTTTGGCAAGCTTTGTAGTTTTATGTTTTCCATTCTTTGTCCTTAGGTCTCAACAAAACTTTAATAGGGACTTGGTTATTATGGGATTCTTAAGTGTGTGGTTTCTTCCTCCCCCGTTAACATCTAGCTTTTTTGGGTGGGTTTCCTAAATGCCTACCTTCTTATCAAACTTCTTGAAAGTTTTGGGTCAATCATTACATGTTATAATATTTTGTAATTTTTGATTTGTGCTTTATTTATAGCCTTGCGACACCTTCCTATCATTTAGTATTATTGCATCAATCTTCTTTCATATCCATGATGATGTTCATATATTACATAATTCTGTTTTCTCTAACCTATTTAGTTTTTCAAAGACACAAATGTCAGTCCTTCTCTAAATTGGGGTGTCCACTACCTCCAAAGACTTACCTATCAAAGTATCAACATGCCAAATAGCAAACCTTATCAGGCACCCCTGAATTTGCATCTTTACCCACATTCATCAAAAAGAATGTGTCAACCCTTGCTAATTTAACTATATATCCACGTGCCAATGTGGCAACTCTAACTTATTTGATACTACTGGAGCCATACGACCCTCTAATTTACATTAGCAAACATAATCTGTTGAATGATCCTTTTTGGAGTTTATATAAGTTTAACATTGAATGATACCATAGGCATCAGATTTGTTGAATTTAATTGTAGAATGTTCAAAACTGGTTGTTTATGACACTAAATATTGTAGAAAAAAATGTTATTGATAGACACATTCATAGTTATGTACTGTTTTAAGAGGTTTGTTATGAATCAAGTCGTGTATATTCATCTCTCTGGGAAAGGGAGTGTATCTTTTAAAATAAGAGAAGGAAGACTGAATTAAACATTTCTCAAAAATGAGGAGTTTAATTTACTCTGTTTTTTCCCTCACTAACATAGCTGCAGATTATTGTTTTTTTTTTGGTTGAAATTTGTGCATATGTTTACCTGTCCTTTGTATATGCTGCTGTATTTTCTTGTATATCCATCAATTGCAATGGCTTATTTTCATTGAATTTTTAGTTTCATGTTAAGCAGCTCTTTATAGGGAATGTGTCCTCTATGGTAATCTTTTAAGGTCAATTAATTTGAGAATTGTTGAGATGACATTGTAAGTTATTTTTGGTTTAAACCTTGAAGTGTGCACACTGTTTTTGGCTACCGATTGAAACTTATAGATACAAAAATTATTAGCTATTACTGGGATATTTGAAAATAGCATGGAAAGATTATGATCTAGATTGTCATTTGTGTGAATCATATCATTTCTGCAGTCCATGTATACTTGATAAAATTCTTGTTTCAACTGAACACAGTCAATGCTCATCTTTTCATTTGTTTTGTTAAATGCAGGTGGAAGAACTTGAAAAAGAAATTGCGGAATCCAAAGAGAAAATAGACTTCTGCCGTGCAAAAATGCAAGAACTTGTTAGTGTTTTCCTTGCACTCTTTCTTTTTATTTTATTAATGTCTGTTTATGGAAAGTAGTTATGTGATGCATTTCTTTAGAGACTTCTTTCAGACTTACTGTTTTCTGCTTCTGAGAAAAAGGTTTTCCTTTTTCCAAAATCTTATCTAATCACTATAAATTCTTTTAACATGTCATTTTAATTAAAAAAGTAAAACAATTTTTCTTTGATATAAAAAGCTTTAAATAAAAGAACTTTAAAACTCCAGTCTATTTAATTGAAGTTCGTTTTTACTCTGTTTTAACTCTCTTTTCTGGATTAATATTGGATTTGTCTACATGTATAGTGTATGTTGATTTGCAGGCTTAGCTATATACCATATATATGTTCTGATTTAAGAAAAGTAATAATTTCATACTCTGGGTCTGCTGAACATAAATGCATAATCACCTGTCTATTTCTTGGGTCTTCTCTCCTATTAATCTTATGGAAGTGAACAAGAGGCACTTGGACTTGGAAAGCTCTTTTACTTTATTGTTACTTATTAGTAGTTTAGTAGATGTTACACCAACTCTTTTTTAGCTTTTGTCTGCTTCTGCAGATACCTAGAAACTACTGGGAAAAGGTTCTTAAAAAGCATGAGTCGGACATGTTCTGTTGTAATGCCTTTTGTAAAAATTGTGTAGAAAAGTAAAACATATAAAAGCTACCTTTCACGTTGTTGTGGTTAATAGCTTCATATTTCTGTTTTTATATTTTTTACTTAAAGCATAACAAAATATTGTTTAATTTAACATTATAAATAAAATAAACCATAATAACATATAATATATAGACCAAATTATAATGATTAATAAAAAAAAAACTAAATAAGGCATGTGATAAGTTCAAATTAGTGGTCATTCCTATACCCGCTATCTTGCTATAGCAGTTTTTGTAACTGGCTGCCCCGCATTTTCTACCCAGGAATATTAACTATGAGTATCATATTTTTTTTTTCTTTTTGCTTTCTTAACGAATTTGTTATTTCTTTGTGAATAAATGTTTTTTATGAAGTCAAATGTGAGAACTTTTTATAAAGGCATTTTTTTTTTCACCTTTAATATAGTAGTTTTTGCCCCACATTTTCTACGCAGGAATGTTAACTATGAGTATCATAGTTATTTTTTCTCTTTGCTTTCTTAACAAATTTGTTATTTCTTTGTGAATAAATGTTTTTTATGAAGCCAAATGTGAGAATTTTTTATAAGGAATTTTTTTTTTCACCTTTAATGTTCTTATGGTTAATAGGGTCATATTAATATTTACTTTTCTGCTTATTTTTCACCTTTTCTATGGTTAATAAGTGATAGAAAGGAGTGAAGCATATAAAAGCAGGCTTTCTTCTTCTTATGGTTACTAGTGTTATGTAATTTTTTTTCTTTTACCCTTTTTAAACAAATTTGTTCTTCTTTTGCTATAAAAGGTTCTATACAAAAGCAGATGTGACAATCGGCTTAATGAGGTCATAGAAAGAATATCAGCTGATAAACATGAGGTATCTTTCTTTAAAATTGAATGCGTTCTTTATTACCTCTGTAATCATAATATTTATTATTTGCTCAAAATATTAATTTCAGGTTGAGATTCTAGCAAAGAAATATGAAAATAAATATAAGCAAGTAGGAGATTTATCATCCAAGTTAACTACTGAGGAAGCCACATTTCGTGACATACAGGTGCAATGAAATCTGACTTTTTCTTCAGTTGATCGGTTATGAGCATATGTACTAAATGGTTTGTTTTCTTTTGCCTGTTATTCTTCATTGCTGTCTATTAGAGATATTGATGCAAAACCATTATTCAACTGGATGTTAGTTTTCTGTCTTTTGTATCTTGTACAGTTTAGAGCCTATATATTCTAGGCTTGTATTCTCTGTTTCTAGTCAAGTGAAATAATATACAAGATCAGTCTTTGTTTATCTTCTTATCTTCTCTTCATATCTTTTTCTGATATGGTATCAAGGGCTAGAATTTGATCTGCAATGGTCAATTCAAGCTCCCACCCATCTGCTTCCAGTTTTTTCTGAATTCCATAGCAGAAAAACTTGATGATTCCAATTACCTCCATTGGAAACAAGTTGAACCTAACATCAAATCCCACACATCATGCACTGTGACAATCAAAGTGCTGTTTCCATAGTATATGATCCGTATATGGAGATTGACGTCTTTTCGTGTTTGTGGTCAAGTCCCTCTAATCATTTTGAACTTCTTTGACACAAACTCAATGTAAAGGATTTTGCTCGTAAAAATCCCTCACCTTGAGTTTGAGGGGGTATTAGAGATATTGTTGTAAAAACATTCAGTTATTCAACTGGATGTTAGTTTTCTGTTTTTTGTGTCTTGTACAAAAGGCTTTAGAGCCTATATATACTAGGCTTGTATTCTCTGTTTTTAGTCAAGTGAAACAATATACAAGATCAGTTTTCGATTATCTTATTATTTTTTCCTCATGTCTTTTTCTGATATTGTCAAAATTCGTTTATGTGTAGGAGAAAAAAATTGAATTGTATCAAGCGATTGTAAAGATGGAACAGGATGAAAAAGGTGATGAAACTCTGCAGGTACATTTTAATATTACCAGGTTTGTGCATCCATCTTGACAAATTGTGATAAACTTATGTATCTCATTTATCACCTGAATTTTTAAGGCTCGTGTTGATCGTATCCAAACGGACCTTGATGAGCTGGTGAAATCTCTGAATGAGCGATGCAAGAAGTATGGATTACGTGCTAAGCCCACAACATTACTGGAGCTACCCTTTGGTAAATTCAAATTTGTA
Source organism: Vigna radiata var. radiata (assembly GCF_000741045.1). NCBI lineage: Eukaryota > Viridiplantae > Streptophyta > Magnoliopsida > Fabales > Fabaceae > Vigna > Vigna radiata. The sequence goes on along the minus strand of NC_028356.1, from coordinate 48,565 downwards.
TTTGATTTTATTGTTTTATTATATCCTACCAGTTGTTCCCAAATCTTTGTCATGTCTACCATTATTTTAATGTAGCTCAGAAAAACTGTTTAAAATTGGCTCTTCATTTTTGTTAACTTAAATTGCTTCCTTTTTTTCACTTTCTATGTAAGTGTATTATTGGCTTCTTGATACAATTATCTAGTTTTCTTGCTTGTGTCGTGTCATTTCTCTTTGGTTTGTGGTTTTGTGGTGCCCTGTCAATAAACCCCTCGTGTTCCTGTCTAGTATATATTTGTATTGAGTAATGTAGTAATCATACACATTGAGTTTGATCTTGTATTCTGTGGCCTCACTCAATTTTATCCTTTAAGGCTGGCAACCTGGAATCCAAGAAGGAGCTGCTGACTGGGATGAAGATTGGGATAAGCTTGAAGATAAAGGTATTCAAAATAATCCTAACTTGATAGATAATCTGTTAACTGAATAAAAGTAAAAATGCTTGCGTATACCTCCCTTGTATCCATGTTCTTTCACACTTGGTTCTTTGTTAGCGGATGAACTGTACTTAGTTGATTTTGTTGTGTGACTATTTTCTCAGCATTGCTGTTTATCCAATTGAGAGCGGTTGATTTTGAACAGTTATGTATTTCAGGAGACAATATATTCCGAAAACCTAGCTATAAATTTAAGAGATATTATGATATTTTTGAATTAAAATAATGATTAGCTGCTCCTATTCACTTTTAGATAATATTTTGGAAATGGCTACATAAATTGGTTATTCACTATGCTTGCAGAATATGTTTTTGTCAAAGAACTCACACTTGATGTCCAAAACACTATAGCGCCTCCAAAGCAAAAGTTGCCATCAGCTGTGAACACAAAAGCTGTGAACACAGAAGCTGCGAACACAAAAGCTGTGAACACAGAAGCTGTGAACACTGACAGTCCTACATTTGCAGCTTCTCCTAGGAGTGATGACAAGTCAGAAAAGCCACAGACTACCAATGAACAAGTTGGCAATGGATCTGTTTATAATAAAAGTGAAGACGGGTCTGCAAAAAGTGCTCCCAGTAGTCCATTTGCAAGCAGTGCTATTGGAAGCCCACATGGTGACTTTGCTGATTCTGACTTTAGAAAAACTACTGGTGAAGATAGTTCACCCCGTGATCATACCATACAAGAACCCCAAAGGTTTGTTTTTAAGATATTTACTCCAGTTTCCCAAATGCTGGCCAATTGCCCATTTTACCATATAATTTATTATTATTATTATTATTATTATTATTATTATTATTATTATTATTATTACTATTATTACTTTTATCTGAAGGGATCAAGTTACTATAGAAGTAACTCTTGGTAAAGTTACTCTTTTTGATAACTTTGTGGTCTATTAAATTTGATTAATCCATAGATATTGATTCAACAGCCGTGAAAATCAAGCTTTTAGTTAAATCACACATTTTTAGATATGTAATCTAATACACAATGTTTTTTTAATCCATTATTCGTTAAATTAAATTTATTCAAAAAAGTATCAAATAGTTTCACTTGCTATAGATCCTGTGATGACGCAACATAATTTAAATTTAATCTTGCATATGTAGTGATCGTGGTGATGTCAAGTCTGTGTTTTCTGGAGACAAAAGTTTTGATGAACCAAATTGGGGAACCTTTGACGCTAATGATGATATTGATTCAGTTTGGGGATTCAATGCCAATAGCACCACTAAGGAGGTATGCCAATTCTCTCACCCTAAAACTAGCTGGGTTTTGATGCTGTAATATCTTTAAAATACCTTTGAATACTAATATTCCAGTAAGTACAAATGATGTATTAGTACATGATTAGACTCCTTACACAATAATGGTCATCCTAATACGGTAGCACCCCTCTAGTGGAAGATGGGTATGCCCTCATCTTGTTAACAATCAACCCATTTAACAAACAATTGAAAAGCATAATAACTTCTAACTTAGACAGGCCAAAAACACACAATGTTAATAGGGTTCTGAAACACCGACTTTAATTGAACTTGTCCAAAAGAATATTAATAGAGAGACAACACATTGATTAGATGGTTGGAATGATGCACCTCTGGATGAGTTAACAATCAATGTAGTAGTACTACTAAATCATTCGAGGTATGCATGTTTGGAGAGAATGAAGAATTATTGACCCAAGCGAGGGAGACAGAAAGGCTCATATGCACAAAATTTCTTCTAATTTGTCTATTGTGAAATTTTAAACGGAATAAACCTCAAATTTTGTTGAGAATCCACATTGACTGTGCAGACAGTCAATGTAGAGCTTATATGACCACTTGAACAATCCTAACTTAAAGAAAGAGCTAGCTTTTGTGGTTAAGGTAGCTCTGACCTAATTGAAAACAGAATTTTGAGAGACAACCTTATCATGTCTGGTGGTCTTCCTCCACAATTTAAGTTTACTGTATTTCTTTCTTTATTTCACTCATCAGCTTCGACTATGAGTTCTAGGCGGTATTTATTAATGTTGAATAGAAGAAAAAGCTTGAGACGTGATTGATTGTGCTCATTAGAGTGTATCAGTATACACTCTGGGTAATAGTTAAACAGGAAATGATTGTCTAATTACCGATAATCAAGGATATTTAACAATTTGAAACAATTGCCTAATTACCATAATTAAAGATATCAAAGGAAATTTCAATTGAGGCATTGGCTCTTGGTTGTGTCGAATAAATGTCCAATACCCAGATAGCGGATTAGAGGCATGAAAGGTTGATTTTTAGTGCAAGACTTTTGTTATATTACAATCCTATTAGGATACTCACTATTTATTGCCTAAGGTGAACGGTTCGACTGCAAATTGATCTTGGTGCTAACGTATTTTGTAAGGAAATCTTCTGTTGACACTTCCATTTTATACAAGTCCTTTATATTATGTAAATTACAACGTCCTTTCTCACTAGAGTTTACATTGGACTTCGTGTGCATCCTATCATAGGATTTTTCTAGATCTGTGAAGATTGGGCTGGTCTTTTGTGTCCTTTTATTGATTATAATCAACCCCAGCATTAGTCGGCCTCTATGTGTTTATTGAGAATATGAATTGGATGTTAGGAGATGTGAATAGTTAAATTGCATTTTACTTGTGAGGGAATATGAAGACATGAAGATTTGGTGTACGAATTCAGAGTTTGTACAGGATTTTATGATTGTCATAAAATCAAAGGGATAAATATTGAAGCTAGTTTGCAAACGATTGATGGGATCGGAGGAGGAAGCATTATATAATCTTAATGAGCTTAGATATGCTGCCCTAAGGTACATAAATCGAATATAATCGAGGAATGATGAAAAACAGCATAATTACACCTTATTCTTCCGGACCCCCTCCTTGTGTTAATGTACGAGTTTTAGTTGCTTCAGCGTGTTTAAGCAATGGTTATTTTTACAGTAGCAGTCTACCGATTACTTTTGGAAAATTGTTTACAGGAGAGAGATTTTGAGGGAGTTGGAGACAACTATTTCTTTGATTCTGGAGAACTGGGCTTAAACCCCATCAAAACAGGTTCACCACAGGTTGGTGATCCTGTCCAGAGGAACAGTGGATTCAGTTTTGATGATTCTGTTCCAAGCACGCCACTTTTCAACTCAAGTAGCTCTCCGCAAAGGCCAAAAGAGTGGTTGGAAACTGCTTTTGACTTCTCAAGATTTGATTCTTTCAGAACACATGATAGTGTACCTCTGCCTGCTAGGGAGGCGACAGAACAATTTGATTCAGTACGCAACAGTGTGGATTTTGATCATGTTCATGGATTTCCAGCATTTGATGACTCCGATCTCTTCGGCTCTGGACCGTTTAGGACTTCAACGGATAGTCAAACTCCCAGAAGAGGATCTGATAGTTGGAGCGCATTTTAGCTTAGCAATTTCACACAATGCATTATTTGTAGTTTTGGTGGAGTGGGTTGTCTGTTAGTCTTACTATTTGGACCTGTTATAAGTGTAATGTATTTCTTTATTTTATCCTGTGTATTCTTTGTTCCTCACTTTTTTTCTTTGGGGAAGGGCACGGCATTGTCTCCACTCCAGCAATCTCACTTCCCTTAATTGAAACTGAAGGCCTGTCTATATTTTTGGTTTGTTGGTTGATACTTTTCCATACTCCTGCACAAGAGATTGTGGTATTGATGACTATCTCATTTGAGTGATGTTTGCTCAGCGGAATTTTATTATAATTCTTTTTTCATTTGTGAAGTATAACTGCAACCTAATTTGTCCAATTAAATTTAGAGAAATGTACACAGAATACTTTCTCACAATTTTTGTTGTTAACTGATATTTATTTAAATTCGCTTAATTATTTGTCTGAAATTTATTACCATTCCTCTTCAATCTAATATCATCGGACCACCCGACCAGGTCCTGATTTTGCTGCAGGTTTTTATTATTGATTAGTTATCAAATTATGTTGAAGTTGGGTGGAGAATTTTATATTAATAGGAAATGCAGTGAAATGGAATTGCTGTTTGTTTGCATAATTATTCTAAATTTATCATTTTAAAATATTCTATAATAATTTGTTACAATGAAATAATGTTTCTAAAGTAATTTAAAATATTTATTTCTAAAGCGTCAAATTTAAATTATTTCTGACCGCATTGGCGGAAAAGATTCTTAAAACATATGCAGATGAATTATTTGAAATTAATTCTTTTCATCTCATGACATTTCTTGACTATCTTAATGTAATAAAAGGTGGTAAAATGATTCATTTCTCGTTTTCGCATTCTTACGTGCTTTATCATTATTGGTTAAAAATGGGGTAATACGGATTGGGCTGCTCATTTGTATAAAAACATATTTAATTATATCAATATTTTTTTTTTGTTATTTAATTAATGTTTTTAATAGAATAAATTTGAATAATTATTAATTATGTGTTAATTTATTTTATTATAATTAATAATTAAAAAAATAATTTATAATTATTATTGATTTAAGTTACAATATATATTTGTATATTTAAAATAATATAATGTAAAAAATTAAATTATTTTTTATTTTCATTTTGAAAAAACATTTATTAAGTTTTTTTTTTTTGTCAATTTGACGTGCGTTAAAATAAATTAATGAATTGAAATCTCTAATTTGAACCATCAAATTTTAATATGCAAACACAACATGCAAACACAACAAAATAGTAAGTCTATTATCACATAAAAATTAAGTAAAGACAAATGTAAGATTGTTTTTACAACAACTTAATGGAGGTCAATTTTCTATGTCAAATTACTAATTAAGAAAAACAAATTCGACTAACTCTACATATGATTATATTTTAAATTATAGACTTGTATTAATCTTTTTAATTTTATGAAAGTATTACTAACGAGTAATGATATCATGAAACAATTTCACATCCACTTAAATGGTTATAAAAGGATAAATTTTTGTATTTTTTCAAAAAAATAAAAAAATAATATTAAATGAATATGAAATATTTACGTATCAAAATTTCATTTTTCCTTATGATCAATTTGAATAAAAAGAAAATACAATATAACGATGATGAATTCTAGATAGCATTGATATATTCTATGTTTGCAAATTCACTTCATTATAATCACATGGCCTATGAGCACTCCTAAATTCCTCTAGGCATGATGAACTTATCCACTTTACAAGGCATGGATATGCGTGGTACAGACATGCCATTTGCGAAAGGTGTCCAGATAGGAAGAAAAAGTATTGTTGTAGAAGAAAGCGTATAATTCACACGAGTAGTGCGTTAGTTAATGAGCACAGCATCATAAGATTAGACAGACAATAGCATACAATAAACTCTGACAACAGCACTTCAACGTTGAAATTGCCCTATATGAAACGTCACAATCTGATGCACCACAACGAATCCTTATTCACTAGGTTGAATCAATGTACATGGATGAGTTCAATAAAAACCAAAATTGAAACAAAAAATAGAGCAAATTTATTAAAAAAATAAAATGAAAATCTTATATCCACTGCTTATGTTTTCCTAAGTTTTACTTCGAACATCCTAGTTTGAATGAGTTTCTATATCTATGGATGCTAACTTTAACATTTTCCAGGATAAAAGCACTCCTATTCTTATGCTTTCTTATATGTCAGTTCATTCACCCCCGGCATTCTTATCATTAACACATATAGCTTTCTCTCTCGTTGAAACATCATTACCCAACATTTACTGCCGTGCTCGCTGTAATTTTGCTTTTGTTTCAGAGAACTTTGCAATAGTTGTAATTTCAAACGCAATTGTTGTTGAAATAGCACCATAGATTGCAAAATATAGCAAATAACGTACAGGAAAAAATGAAATTTGAAGAGTTTATCCATTTAAAAATCATCGCCAGGATACATCCACCAATTGAAACAAATCTTATCATTTAAACAAGAAGATCCAACAAAAAGTTAGAAGAGAAAGATGCATACCTTCTNCCAGATATATCCATGAGCCTCATGGCCACAGCTATACAAGGTAACATTAACAAGGTTGTCACACAACTAATAAGAAAAGACGCAGAANNAGAACCAAGGCCCAGGTTTGAAAGAAGATACCCAACACCTGCTTGCTCAAGAATTTGAGGTGTATAGTAGAGCACACCATTNATACCAGAGAACTGCAATNTTCATAGAGTAGTTAGATNACAGTCAGCATAGCTTTTTAACAGGTACAATTGNTTAAGATGATCAGTGATTGGTTAATGAATAATAACCTACTCAAGGAGTTGTCAAATAAAAATATATNNNATGTNTATAGTTTCCTGACAATTTCAAAAAATGNCATTTTAATTGTCTTTTTCAGGGAAACTAAAAACTGATTAGCATCTTCATCGGTNATTCCAATTAGCAATCCTACTTGACATAGTAGCTGCATATTCCCAGTCTTTTCCTCAAGTACTCAAATCTGCCTTTAGTAAGAGACTTCGTTACAATGTCAGCATTCTGATGTTCTGTACTGCAACAAATAAGTTGCACCTCTCCATCCCTGTGAACTTCTCTT
>NC_028356.1:27507-40827 GCF_000741045.1 Vigna radiata var. radiata | reverse complement strand
AAAAGTTACTTCCTCTGACAATACTTTAACCAAAATAATGTCACTCACATCACTTTTCATGTTGCATATCCTAGTTTAATATTTTGTTTAGTAATGAATCTTCTATAATCAATACTGACAAAAATCACCCGAAAACTTAAAATCAAACAGCAANCACAAGTGGCCGCATTAATTGAAGCTCAAAGAAACTATGTATGAACTGAATACGAGNGCGTATGCTGTAAACAAACTGCACAAATGTAGAGTCAATATTGCCCTCACAAATTCATTTGTTTTCAATAAAGGGAACAAGATAACAAAGCATCAGTATACATGACAGGGTTACAAAACAAGCCAATGCATGAATGTGAAAGCACAGGAAGGCAGTGTAAACGCATAGAAACAAAAAAAAAAAGAAACAGATATTGAAAAGATTCATTACCTGTTGAAGAATTTGAATCCCCACCCCCACAATCAGTGCATGCTTCACTCCAGGCTCAAAAAGATCACTCCAACTTGGTCCTTTTGCAGCTGTTTCGGATGGATGGATCATAGCTGGTCCAACTGGCTGCTGATGCATAAGNTCCTTGTTATAAAGGGCTGACTGACTCACCAGGGCAGCAGCCTGAACAATCTCACCATCCGTTAGGGTCGGTGCATCACCACCTGGAAGGGAGATGAGAGACCCACGTCTCGATCCAGGACCACCTTCTTCGTGTAAATATATTCTCTTGACAACGCCATCTTTTTCAGACCATTTCCATGCCAGCTGCCATCCACCACCAATCCCTGTGTTTCCAGCAGCTTCTCCTTGCACAAGACTACCTTGCCTCATGCTACCCTNCGTGGGAGCAGCCATGTCCCTATCCACACNTGTTGCTTGTCGTGAGATCAATGGACTCTGCAAATTGTCATCAGAATCATCGGCANCAGCATCAGAGACATAATCATCACCCTCCCTGGCAGCGCTTTCTTCATCCCAATCTTCATTCCTAAGTTGATTTCCCCCCACACTAAACATGCTTCCAAAGTGTGGAAAAAGTGCGCTTCCACGCATGCTTCCTGCTTCTGGGAACTTCTCGTGGACACTACCAAAGAGCTTAACAAGAGGGTCCACCAGACCACTTGGATTTGCATTAATCTTTTTAATTTTATGAAAGTATTACCAAATGATCAATCAGTAATTAAATAAAAAGAAAGTACAATCTAGCCATGATGAATCAGTGATCCTAGATTGCATTGATATATTCTATATTTGCAGGTTCACTTCATTATAATTACATGACCTATGAACACTCCTAAATTCCTCTTGGCATGATGAACTTATCCACTTTATTAGGCATGGACATGTGGTACAGATATGCCATTTGTGAAAGGTGTCCAGATAGGAAGAAAAAGTATTGTTGTAGAAGAAAGCGTATAATTCACACGAGTAGTGCGTTAGTTAATGAGCACTGCAACATAAGATTAGACAGACAAGACCATGCCATACAATAAACTCTGACAACAGCACTTCGACGTTGAAATTGCCATATTTGAAACGTCATAATCTGATGCGCACATTTAGCATTTTGAACTATTGCCAAAATGGCGCTTTGCTCTGACTCCAACTTGGTACCAAGTGAGCACAAACTATGGTGGTAGAGTGGTCCACCTCCACCTCCACCTCCGCTTTCTGCTTTCACTGTCTCCCGCTATCTGCTTTCACTGTCTCTCGCTATAATTATAATAATTTGCATCTCTCTCTTCGCCATCTTCATCCTTTGTTCATAAATACATGAATGTCCAGCTTGCCTATCGTAGGTTCTTCATGAATCTGCTATTCCTTGCCTTCACATTCATCCTATTACATGGATCATCAACAGCAAGAGAAGAAGCTTCCCGACATGATGCCGATGATGTCGTAAATATCGGTGCCATATTCACATTGCAAACTATAAACGGCAAAGTTTCCAAAATTGCCATCGAAGCAGCTGAGCAAGACGTAAACTCCGATCCCCGCATCCTGGGGGGACGCAGATTGTCCATAAAGATCCATGATTCCAACTTCAGTAGTTTTCTTGGCTTCATTGGGGGTATGGTATCAGTGCCTATCACTTGCTTGTTTGATATTCTTATTTTGATTGTTGATTGGTGCTGACTGGTGCACTTGATTACAGCCCTCAAGTTCTTGATGACCGACACAGTGGCTATAATCGGTCCACAAACCTCAGGAATGGCCCATGTGCTTTCGCATCTCGCAAATGAGCTCCATGTTCCCCTGCTCTCCTTCACGGCTCTGGATTCCACCCTAACACCTCTCCAGTATCCTTATTTTGTCCAAACAGCGCCCAGCGATCAGTTCCAGATGACTGCAATTGCAGACATGATTAGTAATTATGGTTGGAGAGAAGTCATAGCAATATTCAATGATGATGATCCGGGTCGAAATGGGGTAACTGTTTTGGGGGATAAACTTGCAGAAAGGGGTTGTAAGTTGTCTTACAAAGCAGCACTGCCTCCTGAACCAACCGCCACTCCAAGCTTTATTACCAGTCAGTTAGTGAAGATTAAGAGCATGGAGTCTCGAATAATCGTTTTACACACCTTCGCCAAAACTGGTCTCCTGGTTTTTGACCTGGCTCAAAAACAAGAAATGATGTCCAAAGGGTATGTTTGGATAGCTACTGCATGGTTATCGACTGTTTTAGATTCATCTTCTGCTTCAAACACTTCTAATTCAATTCTAGGAGCTCTTACCCTTCGCCCTCACACCCCTCAATCCTTAAAAAAACAGGCATTTATCTCAAGGTGGAAACACTTAAGTAATGGCTCAATTGGGTTAAATCCATACGGACTCTATGCGTATGATTCTGTGTGGACGATTGCTCGGGCACTGAACTTATTCTTTGATCAGAAAGGAAAGGTTTCATTTTCTAACAAAAATTTAAGTAGTACGGGGGAAGAGAATCTGAATCTGGGTGCTTTGAGCGTTTTTGAAGGAGGGAAGCAACTACTTGATAACATATTGGGCATTAATATGACTGGATTGACTGGACCTATTCACTTTGGTTCAGATAGATCTCCTCCACATCCATCATATGAAATCATTAATGTAATTGCCACAGGTTTTCGGAGCATCGGTTACTGGTCTAATTACTCTGGACTCTCCGTAATCACCCCTGAGAAACTTCAGTTGAAGCCTGCCAATCGTTCAATTTCAAGCCAGCATCTAAAGCCTGTCATATGGCCTGGAAATACCATAGAAAGGCCTCGTGGATGGGTTTTCCCACATAATGGGAGGCAACTGAGAATTGGAGTTCCCAACAGAGTTAGTTATAGAGCCATAGTCTCACAAATAAATGCCTCCAATGCAGTTCAAGGATATTGCATAGAGATATTCCGAGCTGCCATAAAACTTCTTCCATATACAGTTCAGTATAAGTTCGTTCTATTTGGAGATGGAGAAAATAACCCAAGCTACTATGATCTTGTCAACATGATTACTCTTGATGTAATGTAACCAATACCCAAAAAAAAATTACAATCCTTCTATTACATAGTACAAACATGCTAATTTTCTTGCTTTTATTGATTTTATTACGCTTGCATCTGCAGGTTTTCGATGTTGCTGTAGGTGACATTGCTATCGTCACTGACCGAACAAAGATTGTGGATTTTACTCAACCATATATAGAGTCGGGGCTAGTTGTGGTTGCTCCGGTAAACAAATTGAAGTCGCATGCTTGGGCTTTCTTGCGACCATTTACTCCAATGATGTGGGGTGTCACTGCATTTTTTTTCCTTTTTGTTGGAACAGTGGTGTGGATTCTTGAACATAGAACAAACGATGACTTTCGGGGGCCGCCAAAGGAACAGATAGTTACGGTTCTTTGGTAAGTACCGAGGAGTTTTCCTATTACTGAACTTTACTTCCCTTCTGAATTGACTTGTGTACATATATATCTTGACATAACTGATCATCTTTGTATGCTGTTGCAGGTTTAGTTTCTCAACCATGTTCTTTGCGCACAGTAAGTCCACCCATTTTGGCAATTGATGTCGTATTCGAGAAACATGTTCTGTTCTGGTGATCCTTGTTGGTAGATATAAATAAGTTTCTTCATTATTTCAGGAGAAAACACAGTGAGTCCACTTGGTCGAGTTGTGTTGATTATCTGGCTTTTTGTGGTTCTGATAATCAATTCAAGCTACACTGCAAGCTTGACATCAATTCTGACAGTGCAGCAGCTGTCTTCACCCATAACAGGAATTGATAGCTTGATATCCAGCAATGAACGTATAGGATTCCAAGTAGGTTCGTTTGCTGCAAACTATCTAACCGAGCAACTCAACATCCCCAAACATAGGCTTGTTCCTCTTGGCTCACCAGAAGAATATGCCATTGCCCTTGAAAGAGGAACAGTTGCAGCAGTGGTGGATGAAAGGCCATATGTAGAACTATTCCTTTCAGACCACTGCGAATTCTCAATCAGGGGCCAAGAGTTCACCAAAAGTGGATGGGGATTTGTGAGTATCTTTAGAATTGGTATAAAGTGGATTTTATGTTATCTTGATTAATTTATGGCTGTAATAAGTTTCAAGGATTGATTGAATTTCCATATTAATTTGTTGGGTGTGGTGACAGGCATTTCCTAGGGACTCTCCTTTTGCAGTTGATATGTCAACAGCCATTTTAACTTTATCTGAGAATGGTGAACTTCAGAGGATCCATGAAAAGTGGCTTTCAGAAAAGGCTTGTGCTCATCGCAGTAGTGAGAATGAACAACTTCAATTGAATAGCTTCAAGGGCCTGTTTCTAATATGTGGGATAACATGTTTCATGGCGCTTTTGATATACTTCTTATCTATGCTACACCAGTTCAGCAAAAAATCCCCTATAAAAGCTGGTCCTTCAAATCGTGACAGCTCACGTTCTACACGCATCCAAACATTCCTGGATTTTGTGGACGAGAAAGAAGCCGTATCTCCCAGGAAATTAAAAAGAAAACTGGAACATATTTCATCAAATCGTTTGAGGAGCATATCAAAGAGCAGGAGTGAGAGAGTACAGTAATAAGCTTCATCATTCTCATTTTCATCAACATATGTCATTCTCTGTACATATACAAAGTTACTTCAAACCTATTCTTCTCTAATTTACTTCTCTTATGTCATCTCACCTCAATTAATTTTCTTCTAAAGCTTTTTTGCTCCAAGCTTCACCGTTCACTTGCAAATTAAATTGCACATAGCTTTAACAATGAAAACTATAAAATTGTAACTTGGCATTCAAAGAAACAAAAACAATATTAGAGTACTGGATGGACTTGCCTACTCGGATTCAACACTACTCAATTTCCAGGCAAATTCTTACTGCAATCCCATAATTTCATACTGCATCTCCATAAATTTCAAATTTACTTTTTATTTTAGGATTTTCAGTTTGAACATCAATATTTTTTTATTATAGAAAGTATAATTCATAACACAATAAAATATATATTTTAAAATTTGTATTATGGACTATCAAATTTATATTTTGAAATATATAATCCAAAACATGAAAAAAAATATACGTTTTGTAATGTACATTTCCAAATATAAATTTTATATTCTGTAAATAAAAAATATATATTTTAAAATGTAAAATATAAAATACATTTTAAATTATATAATTCCAAATAGAGTAATACATAGAAAGAGTAATTTTAACAATTCTTATGAATATCCAAGAGGAAACCATAGAGGAGTAAGAAAAAAGAGCCTAATTTCCAACATTTTGTCTCTATAGTAACACAAATATTAGTGCTACTACTAGAACTGAAGTTTGTTAGAACATGGCTGATTGTGTCATGATAATAGGGAAAATAATTAAACCACAAACAAAAGTAAGGGCATGATTAATATAATGATAATTAATGGATCACATGATCACAAGAAATTCTTTTGTTTAATAGATTTTAATTATTCAATACTTAAAATAGGCTTTGAAATAAAAACTAAAAATTCTTATCCAACTAAATAAACACCCATATTTTTATAGTTTTAATTAAGTTTTATTCCAACGGCTAGGTTTAAGAATAAACATAATAAATTGTTAACCGGATAATTAATACGATTTTAAGTTTTTTTAAAGTTGCTTTTTGAAAAAGGAAATATATTTCAAAGAAAACAAACTCAGTATTGTTTAACTCTACATCTAATACAAATCATATTACTAAACATTCAAATTGATTTAATAATAATTTTGGAAAGGTTAGGCCAAACTACCAACATTTTGTGTCATCCCAAAATAGACTAAGTTATTTATTTTTCTTTCCGTAGATATTTTGTATATGCTTATTATATTGTTTTTTATGTTCTTGTGTTAGTAATTGAGAATAAGATGATTTTACCTAAATATTAATATTATATTTATTGGTCTCATAATTGTCCAGCCCATTAATTATATTAATTATTCAATAATACAATATATTTGTACAATATAATCTCTTAATTACACAAAAATACCATATATTTGTCTTTGGTACGGTTATTAAATATATTAACTGACCATTAATGACATCCATCTTACCCATCTTACCTGTCTCGTGATCACTGGATTTCCGGTCAGTGCGGATGACACTCCCCTCGAACGGTCAGCTACCCGGGCATAGTACATTAAGCCCCCCAAGCCTCGAGCAGCTATTTGCATGTGCGAAGGGGTTTTATATAGTGAGTTGAAATTTGCTAGTTTTTAGGTGTTTGGGCTTACTGCCGATCAAGATGATTCGTTTTAGACTCACCAAATGGCGTTTGCTACTAGAGTTGAGGTAGCTTCGCTTGGACCCATCGAGCGGCGTGCGCCACCTGAGTTTAAGGTGAATTTGTTTTAGCACCACCGAGTGGCATGGATCGCTAGAGTTTAAAGTGAATTCATTTTAGAACCACCGAGCAGCGTGGGCCACTAGAGTTTAAGGTGAATTTGTTTTAGAACCACCGAGCGGTGTGAGCCAACCACCGAGCGGTGTGAGCCACTAAAATTTAAGGTGAATTCCTTTTAGAACCACCGAGCGGCGTGGACCGCTAAAGTTTAAGATGAATTCGTTTTAGAACACCGAGTGGCGTGGACCGCTAGAGTTTAAGGTGAATTCGTTTTAGAGCCACTAAGCGGCGTGAACCCCTAGAGTTTAAGGTGAATTCGTTTTAGAACCACCGAGCAGCGTGGGCCACTAGAATTTAAGATGAATTCGTTTTAGAACCACCGAGCGACATGGACCACAAGAGCTTAAGGTGAATTAGTTTTAGAACCACCGAGCGGTGTGGACCACTAGAGTTTAAGGTTGTCGATAACGTAGTATGAGTGTCCTAAATCAACATATAAAACACTAAAAATATCTTGCGTTATTCCTTCAACGTCGAACTACAAATTGTACTTAGTTGAAATAAAACTTAAAGTGGGACGTAAGTGTTGAGTACTGCCTTGCCTCCTTGTGATCTTAACTGGGTGTTGCTGTCCTCAGTCCCACGGTGGACGCCATTATGTTTCGGTAGATATTTTGTAGGATCGAGAAACATGCCATTCTTTTGTTGTTGCTCTCTTTATTTTCTGACTTCTAATCTTCCTGCTCCAAATTCTTCCCGTTCAAGCCGAGGGTAAGAGTACCTGCAAAAGACACTCTGACGCGTCAACGATATTGCTTTTTGTGTTAGTAATTGAGAATAAAATGATTTTACCTGAACATTAATATTATATTTATTGGCCTCATAATTGTCCAACCCATTAATTATATTAAATATTCATTTAATACAGTATATTTGTGCAATATAATCTGCTAATCATTCATAAATACCATATATTTGTCTTTGATATAACTATTAAATATATTAACTGAATATTAATGACATCCATCTTACCCGTGATCACTAATGCGGATGACACTCCTCTAAAACAGTCAGCTGCCAGTACAGTACAGATTTCATATGTGAATGACGAAAAAAAAAAAAAGAAAATCAAATTTAAGTGAAAACAGTTCTATATATAATAATAATAACAACACTGATATTATAATTTCAATTTGAGAGAGAAAGTGAGATTAATTATTTATTATTAAGTATAGGTTTGTAAGTGGGGAGAGTGGTGGGAAGAGAAGTGGAAATGGCGACGGCAACTTACTTCCTGTGTCCGTCTCCGGCGAGTTTCAAAGGCAGTGAGATGCCGATAGCAAGATTCAGATGCTGCAGCAGCGGCAGCGGCAACAGCAACAGCGTCTCGCTCAATACTCGAACGGAGCCCCGACCCGTAACCACATTCGTCAAAGCGTTTGCTCCAGCCACCGTCGCCAATCTCGGTCCGGGCTTCGACTTCCTAGGTTGCGCCGTCGACGGGATGGGGGACATTGTCTCCGTCAGGGTCGACCCACAGGTTCACCCGGGCGAGATACGCATCTCCGACATCACCGGCCACGCTCCCGACAAGCTCAGCAAAAACCCTCTTTGGAACTGCGCTGGCATCGCCGCCATCGAAGTCATGAAAATGCTCTCCATTCGATCCGTCGGCCTCTCGCTCTCCCTGCAGAAGGGCCTTCCTTTGGGAAGCGGTCTGGGATCGAGCGCCGCCAGCGCCGCCGCTGCGGCCGTGGCGGTGAACGAGATGTTTGGGAAGAGATTGAGCGTGGAGGATCTTGTTGTGGCGTCGTTGAAATCGGAAGAGAAGGTCTCGGGGTATCACGCGGACAACGTGGCCCCATCGATCATGGGGGGTTTCGTGCTGATTCAGAGCTACGAGCCACTGCAGTTGATAGAGCTAAAGTTTCCTGCGGAGAAGGAGCTGTATTTCGTGCTGGTGAGTCCAGAATTCGAAGCCCCGACTAAGAAGATGCGCGCAGCGCTCCCCAGCGAGATTGGGATGGCGCACCACGTTTGGAATTGCAGCCAGGCTGGCGCTCTGGTGGCGGCGGTGTTGAAGGGTGACGTGGTTGGTTTGGGGAAGGCTTTGTCCTCTGACAAGATCGTTGAGCCCCGGCGTGCCCCCTTAATTCCCGGCATGGAGGCTGTTAAGAAGGCTGCCCTTCAGGCTGGGGCCTTTGGCTGTACCATCAGTGGCGCTGGCCCCACCGCCGTTGCCGTCATCGATGATGAGCCTACCGGACATGCCATTGCCCAACACATGATTCAAGCCTTTCTCAGCCACGGCAATTTGAAGGCTTCTGCAAAAGTTTTACAGCTCGATCGCCTTGGTGCTAGACGCATTCTAGATTGACTTCTATCTCAGTGCCTTCCTTTCCAATGGTAACTTCTCTTCTCTTCCCTGCTCCACTGTCTGATCACCCCAGTAACATTTCCTATCTCACATACATTTTTCATCATTGCTTATGTTACTATCTGACACCACCATTTACCATAATGCTTCTCACATCCTTTTGCGTTTTTGGACTACTCTCTTGCACAAATTGTTCTGTTCTGATGAATCACTCTACTGACTCTTTTCGTCAAATAAAAAACTTTTGCCATGTTCTTGCCATGTCTCAACTCCCCACTTTTCTCCTTCGCATCAGAAACTTGAATGGTATTATATAAAATGAAGACAGTTTTCAGATCAGATTATTGTTGATCTATTTTGCCTCTGAACATTCATATACATCATCATTGTGTCAGCACAAGTCCACTCGCATTTTGTTCCCAACCCCACAGTTTCTGTTCTAAGCTTCTTGAAATTGTTGTGATATTCTGATTAAATCTTGAGTTTAGAATTTTGTTCAGGTTTTGAATTGCGTATCCTTTTTAAATGCATCCATGACTGAAATTCCATGGAATCTGTCTCGGCTTTTGTTATTTGTAGCCAATGGGTTATCTAGCGCCGAATGAATTCTTACTTAAATTAATATGCTTACCAGAATCTTGAACATTTCAAAAATTGGATTTCTTTCACTTCCCCGGGACACTAGTGGTGCTGCTCATCAAGTGTATCTGATAAAGGAAAAGCAGCAATCTGGTGTGGAGGTCTGAATAAAAAGAGAAACATAAACCAAGCTGGGAGCTGCATCTGCATCTGGGTGGCGACAATTTAAATAGATGAATAATTATGAAAGAACTAGATCAGGTCAGTGCTATGGCGAGCTCAAAGGCAGGTTTTAGGTTTTCTTTGCTTGTGTTTTCTTTTCCTACTCGCTACTTGGGAACCTTTTTGTCTTTCTAGTTACTCCTAGTTTCATTGTGTTAATCATGCTTTTCGGTAGCATGTAAAATGTTTTTCACTAATTGTTCTGTAGTACTTATATTTGTCATTTCAATGTCAATTTTCCCTTTTTCCTAGTTAAATCTAAGAAAAATGCATTGGGACTTTATCACGGTTTTAGGATCTAGTTTCCATAGGATGTGTATCCTTGCTCGTCGAAGGATTGTTTTAAGATTAACTGAAGTGCCGTGCCTGTTTAACTTTTCTTGTAAAATCCAATCTTTAACTAATTTTATTTGTTATAAAATAAATTGTTAAACCCTCTAAGATCATGTTTTAAAGAATTAGTAATCACATTAATCATTTAAAATATTTTGCTGCTAAATTAGGCTTTACAAAATTTTAGTTTATTGCTAGGGATGAGAATCCGGCATGTAAGGGTTTGATTATCAGTTCCATCTATAAAATAAAAGTTCATTTACATCTTTATATTTAACGAGTATAAAATTTATTTCATTTTCATTCTCATGGGAAGTAGGTATACTAGTACTTGTACCTCGATTCTTTTAATCTAAATTATTAATTAAATTATTTTTTTACAAAATTAAAAATCACAGTAATAAACATAATTTCCTTTTTTAAAATCAATAAAAATATATCTTTTTTTCTTGTCAAATATGAAATTATAATTATATAAAATAAAAGAATAAAAAGTAATTACTCATCTTTAATTACTACATCCAAAAACAGTTATTAAGTTTATTACATGTAAATTTAAAATATAATCTTACTTCAAATGGATGAGTTGATTAAAAATTTTGATGCTATTTTTTATTTTAAGAAATAAAGTATTTAAAAAATGAAAGAAGTAAGGGTAAGGTTACTCGAATTGTTTTGATTGTGAAAGGTGTATGGGATAGTATGGTATAACTTGATAGTAACTTATTCAATTTGGTTCCTGGAATTTTTTTTAAACAAATTCAAACAACTCATTATTTAGTATTTAATTTTGATAAATAATAATATTTATTATTTATAAGCGAGAGTTGTTGAGAAGGAACTCAGAGTAAACTCTCTTAATACTGTAAATTAATTTTTTGACAAAAAGAAGGATGATGCATTCTGGAACACATAATTACTAAAAGGTTATAATACCAACAAAAGTTCATTTTTATCAAATACTAATTAATTTGCCCTTCAAAAGCTAGACCCCTTTATGTATATATTCTTGTCTGTAGTCAAATTAGAAAAATGTAACTTTCAAAACAACTGGTCAAAAATAAAGTTTATTAAGATGCCAATAATGTTTTAAAGAATATTGACAATATATAATAATTGAAGTTATATTCAGCATCTTCGCCATTTTTAAAACACTAACATTCTCAGAACATTTATAATACCCATGCAAAAAACCTTACAAATATTTAACATTGATTATAATTTCTATGGTAGACATTACATACCAAAAAAAGAAACCATTCCTATTTTTATTATTCCCAAAATTCTTACTTTCACTGACATCCCTTCCGCAAAACACCATGTTTAAAATTGAAGACTTAACAATGTACATTTAACATCCCAAAATTCCTGCTTTACTTCCTGAAATTAAAATCTTCACAATGTTTCACACTACTGCTGACGACTAAGATAAGTAACAGTATTTTCCTTTAAAATCATATAAATCACGAAATATGGGTTATAAAATCAATTTCGAAAGAAATAGATTATAATCCCAAATCCCTTCCCACAATGAAGATATTTTAAGTTGGAGGGGTGCCTGAAGAGGAGTAAACCATATATTGAAATCAATTTTATATTGAAGAAAAGTTCCAATAATGTTAACTCAGCTACCACTGACAGCTTCGGCTTGCTTTGCCCCGACAGAGAAGAACTCAGTTATCACTTCCAGTGGCATGCCTTTGGTTTCTGGAACTTTTAAGAAGACAAACACCCAAGCTATGATGCATACGATCGCATACATACCAAAAACACCACCAAGGCCCACAGAATTAAGCATAACTGGGAGCGTGTACGTGACGATGATGTCACATATCCAAAATGTAAGAGCACATATAGCTATGCATAGACCACGAATTCTAGTTGGGAAGATCTCTGAACAAAGGATATTAGGAATTGGCCCAAAACCCATGACGAAACAACAGAAGTAGACAATGACACTCAAAGTTGAGATAAAAGCATTCACACTACTGTTGAATTCTACAAGACTCCCTACTACTAATATCAGAAGAGCCACTATCAAGACGGGGATTGTGGTCAGCAGCAAGGTCCTGCATTAAGAAAAAGACCAGAAAAAGGTAATGGGGGAAGTATACAGAATCCGTTAAAAAAAAGCAAAACAGAATATCATATATTCACACTACGCAAATATCATATATTAAGGTAACACTCTATAGTTATCTCAGATACTTTCACATGGGAACTTAAATGCAAAACAAAACAGCACTTCCACCACAACAAATCCTTACTCACTAGGTTGAATCAATGTACATGGATGAGCTCAATAAAAACCAAAATTGAAACAAAAGATAGAGCAAATTTATTAAAAAAAAAACAAACAAAAAAATCTAATGCCCACTACTTATGATTTCCTAAGTTTTACTGTCTTTTAATCAGAGCATTTCGATTCGAATAACTTTTCTCACTAGATCCTTCATCGATCTTCGAACATCCTAGTTTGAATGAGTTTCTATATCTATGGATGCTAACTTCAACATTTTCCAGGATAAAAACACTCCTATTCTTATGCTTTCTTATATGTCCGTTCATTCACCCCCGGCATTCTTATCATTAACACATTTAGCTTTCTCTCAGTTGAAACATCATTACCCAACATTTACTGCCGTGCTCGCTGTAATTTTGCTTTTGATCCAGAGAACTTTGCAATAGTTGTAATTTCAAACGCAATTGTTGTTGAAATAGCACCATAAATTGCAAAATATAGCAAATAACGTACAGGAAAAAATGCAATGTAAAGAGTTTATCCATTAAAAAATCATCGCCAGGATACATCCACCAATTGAAACAAATCTTATCATTTAAACAAGAAGATCCAACAAAAAGTTAGAAGAGAAAGATGCATACCTTCTGCCAGATATATCCATGAGCCTCATGGCCACAGCTATACAAGGTAACATTAACAAGGTTGTCACACAACTAATAAGAAAAGACGCAGAAGTAGAACC